>NW_028125674.1:0-296747 GCF_965194825.1 Balaenoptera physalus | reverse complement strand
GTCTTGGGAACACGACTGAGTTTTTATTCTGGAACCATGTGGCCTGGGAATATGAGTGAGGTTTGATTCTGGAAACCATTGGCCTGGGAACATGACTGATGTTAGAGTGTGCAATCCTGAGGCCTGGGAACATGACATCGGTTTGGATTCTGGTACCCTGTTGCCTGGGAACACGAAATCGGTTTGATTCCGGAAATCTGAGGCCTGGCAACATGACTGAGGTTTGATTCTGGATCTCTGTGGACTGGGAAAATGACTGAGGCGTGATTCTGAAGACCTGTGGCCTGGAAACATGACATCTGTTTAGATTGTGGAATACTTTGGCCCGGGAACCTGACTGAGCCTTGGTTCTGGAACACTGTGCACTAGGAACATGACTGAGGATTTATTCTGGAACCCTGTAGCCTGGGAACATAACTGAGGATTGATTCTGGAACCCTGTGGCCTGGGAACATAACATGGGTGGATTCTGGAACCCTGAGGCCTGGGAACAAGACATCTGTTTAGATTGTGGAATACTGTGGCCCGGGAACCTGACTGAGCCTTGGTTCTGGAACCCTGTGGACTGGGAACATGACTGAGGTTTTATTCTGGAACCCTGTAGCCTGGGAACATAACTGAGGATTGATTCTGGAAGCCTGTGGCCTGGGAACATGACATCGGTGGATTCTGGAACACTGTGGCCTGGGAACCTGCGAACGGTTTGACTCTGGAAGCCTGTGGCCTGGGAACACGAAATCGGTTTGATTCCGGAAATCTGAGGCCTGGCAACATGACTGAGGTTTGATTCTGGATCTCTGTGGCCTGGGAAAATGACTGAGGCGTGATTCTGAAGACCTGTGGCCTGGAAACATGACATCTGTTTAGATTGTGGAATACTTTGGCCCGGGAACCTGACTGAGCCTTGGTTCTGGAACACTGTGCACTAGGAACATGACTGAGGTTTTATTCTGGAACCCTGTAGCCTGGGAACATAACTGAGGATTGATTCTGGAACCCTGTGGCCTGGGAACATAACATGGGTGGATTCTGGAACCCTGAGGCCTGGGAACAAGACATCTGTTTAGATTGTGGAATACTGTGACCCGGGAACCTGACTGAGCCTTGGTTCTGGAACCCTATGTACTGGGAATATGACTGAGCTTTTATTCTGGAACCCTGTAGCCTGGGAACATAACTGAGGATTGATTCTGGAACCCTGTGGCCTGGGAACATGACATGGGTGGATTCTGGAACCCTGAGGCCTGGGAACATGACATCTGTTTAGATTGTGGAATACTGTGCCCCGGGTACCTGACTGAGCCTTGATTCTGGAACCCTGTGGACTGGGAACATGACTGAGGTTTTATTCCGGAACCCTGTAGCCTGCGAACATAACTGAGGATTGATTCTGGAACCCTGTGGCCTGGCCGCATGACATCGGTGGATTCTGGAACTCTGTGGCCTGGGAACCTGCGAACGGTTTGACTCTGGTACCCTGTGGCCTGGGAACATGTATGAGGTTTAATGGTGGAAACCTGTGGCCTGGCAACATGACTGAGGATTGATTCTGGATCCCTGTGGCCAGGGAACATGACATCTGTTTAGATTGTGGAATACTGTGCCCCGGGAACCTGACTGAGCCTTGGTTCTGGAACCCTGTGGACTGGGAACATGACTGAGGTTTTATTTTGGAACCCTGTGTCCTGGGAACATGACTTGGGTGGATTCTGGAACCTTGAGGCCTGGGAACATAAAATCTGTATATATTGTGGAATACTGTGGCCTGGGAACTTGACTGAGCCTTGGTTCTGGAAACCTGTGGACTGGGAATATGACTGAGGTTTTATTCTGGAGCCCTGTAGCCTGGGAACATAACTGAGGATTCACTTTGAAACCCTGTGGCCCAGGAACATGACATGGGTGGATTCTGGAAACCTGAGGCCTTGGAACATGACATCTGTTTAGATTGTGGAACACTGCGGCCTGGGAAACTGCGAACGGTTTGACTCTGGAACCCTGTGGCCTGGGAACATGTCTGAGGTTTGGTGGTGGAAACCTGTGGCCTGGCAAAATGAGTGAGGTTTGCTTCTGAAAGACTGTGGCCAGAGAACATGATATCGGGTTGATTCTGGAAACCTGTGTCCTGGGAACAAGACTGAGGTTTGATTCTGGAACCCTGTGGCCTGGGAACATGACTGAGGTTTGTTTCTGGAAGCCTGTTCCCTGGGAACATGACTGAGGTTTGATTCTGGACACCTGTGTCCTGGGAACATGACTGAGGTTTGATTGTTGAAACCTGTGGCCTGCGAACATGACTCAGATTTGATTCTGGAACCATGTGTCCTGGGAATATGACTGAGGTATGATTCTGGAAACCTTTGTCCTGGGAAAATGACTGAGGTTTCATTGTGGAAACATGTGGCCTGGGATCATGACTGAGGTTTGATGGTGGAACACTCTGCCCTGGCAAAATGACTGAGGCTTGATTCTGGAACCCTGTGGCCTGGGAACTTGACTGAGGTTGGATGGCAGAAACCTGTGGACTGGCAACATGACTGAGGTTTGATTGTGTAACCCTGTGCACGGGGACCATGACTGAGGCCTGATACTGGAACCCCGTGGCGTGGGAACATGACATTGGTTTGATTCTGGAGCCCTGTTTACTGGGAACATGACTGAGGTTTGATGGTTGAACCCTTTGGCCTGGCAACATGATTGAGGTTTGATAGTGGAACCCTCAGGCTTGGGAATATGAGTGAGGCTTGATGGTGGAACCCTGTGGCCTGGCAATATGACTTAGGTTTGATTGTGGAACACTCTGGCCTGGGAACATGACTGAGGCTTGATGGTGGAACCGTGGCCTGGCAACAGGACTGAGGTTTGATTGTGGAACGCTCTGGCCTGGGAATATGACTGAGGTTTAATTGTGGAACCCTGTGGCCTGGGAACATGACTGGGATTTGATTTCTGAAACCTGTGTCCAGGGAACATGACTGAGGTTTTATTCTGGAAACCTGTGTCTTGGGAACACGACTGAGTTTTTATTCTGGAACCATGTGGCCTGGGAATATGAGTGAGGTTTGATTCTGGAAACCATTGGCCTGGGAACATGACTGATGTTAGAGTGTGCAATCCTGAGGCCTGGGAACATGACATCGGTTTGGATTCTGGTACCCTGTTGCCTGGGAACACGAAATCGGTTTGATTCCGGAAATCTGAGGCCTGGCAACATGACTGAGGTTTGATTCTGGATCTCTGTGGACTGGGAAAATGACTGAGGCGTGATTCTGAAGACCTGTGGCCTGGAAACATGACATCTGTTTAGATTGTGGAATACTTTGGCCCGGGAACCTGACTGAGCCTTGGTTCTGGAACACTGTGCACTAGGAACATGACTGAGGATTTATTCTGGAACCCTGTAGCCTGGGAACATAACTGAGGATTGATTCTGGAACCCTGTGGCCTGGGAACATAACATGGGTGGATTCTGGAACCCTGAGGCCTGGGAACAAGACATCTGTTTAGATTGTGGAATACTGTGGCCCGGGAACCTGACTGAGCCTTGGTTCTGGAACCCTGTGTACTGGGAACATGACTGAGGTTTTATTCTGGAACCCTGTAGCCTGGGAACATAACTGAGGATTGATTCTGGAAGCCTGTGGCCTGGGAACATGACATCGGTGGATTCTGGAACACTGTGGCCTGGGAACCTGCGAACGGTTTGACTCTGGAAGCCTGTGGCCTGGGAACACGAAATCGGTTTGATTCCGGAAATCTGAGGCCTGGCAACATGACTGAGGTTTGATTCTGGATCTCTGTGGCCTGGGAAAATGACTGAGGCGTGATTCTGAAGACCTGTGGCCTGGAAACATGACATCTGTTTAGATTGTGGAATACTTTGGCCCGGGAACCTGACTGAGCCTTGGTTCTGGAACACTGTGCACTAGGAACATGACTGAGGTTTTATTCTGGAACCCTGTAGCCTGGGAACATAACTGAGGATTGATTCTGGAACCCTGTGGCCTGGGAACATAACATGGGTGGATTCTGGAACCCTGAGGCCTGGGAACAAGACATCTGTTTAGATTGTGGAATACTGTGACCCGGGAACCTGACTGAGCCTTGGTTCTGGAACCCTATGTACTGGGAATATGACTGAGGTTTTATTCTGGAACCCTGTAGCCTGGGAACATAACTGAGGATTGATTCTGGAACCCTGTGGCCTGGGAACATGACATGGGTGGATTCTGGAACCCTGAGGCCTGGGAACATGACATCTGTTTAGATTGTGGAATACTGTGCCCCGGGTACCTGACTGAGCCTTGATTCTGGAACCCTGTGGACTGGGAACATGACTGAGGTTTTATTCTGGAACCCTGTAGCCTGCGAACATAACTGAGGATTGATTCTGGAACCCTGTGGCCTGGCCGCATGACATCGGTGGATTCTGGAACTCTGTGGCCTGGGAACCTGCGAACGGTTTGACTCTGGTACCCTGTGGCCTGGGAACATGTATGAGGTTTAATGGTGGAAACCTGTGGCCTGGCAACATGACTGAGGATTGATTCTGGATCCCTGTGGCCAGGGAATATGACATCTGTTTAGATTGTGGAATACTGTGCCCCGGGAACCTGACTGAGCCTTGGTTCTGGAACCCTGTGGACTGGGAACATGACTGAGGTTTTATTCTGGAACCCTGTGTCCTGGGAACATGACTTGGGTGGATTCTGGAACCTTGAGGCCTGGGAACATAAAATCTGTATATATTGTGGAATACTGTGGCCTGGGAACTTGACTGAGCCTTGGTTCTGGAAACCTGTGGACTGGGAATATGACTGTGGTTTTATTCTGGAGCCGTGTAGCCTGGGAACATAACTGAGGATTCACTTTGAAACCCTGTGGCCCAGGAACATGACATGGGTGGATTCTGGAAACCTGAGGCCTTGGAACATGACATCTGTTTAGATTGTGGAACACTGCGGCCTGGGAAACTGCGAACGGTTTGACTCTGGAACCCTGTGGCCTGGGAACATGTCTGAGGTTTGGTGGTGGAAACCTGTGGCCTGGCAAAATGACTGAGGTTTGATTCTGAAAGACTGTGGCCAGGGAACATGATATCGGGTTGATTCTGGAAACCTGTGTCCTGGGAACAAGACTGAGGTTTGATTCTGGAACCCTGTGGCCTGGGAACATGACTGAGGTTTGTTTCTGGAAGCCTGTTCTCTGGGAACATGACTGAGGTTTGATTCTGGACACCTGTGTCCTGGGAACATGACTGAGGTTTGATTGTTGAAACCTGTGGCCTGCGAACATGACTCAGATTTGATTCTGGAACCATGTGTCCTGGGAATATGACTGAGGTATGATTCTGGAAACCTTTGTCCTGGGAAAATGACTGAGGTTTCATTGTGGAAACATGTGGCCTGGGATCATGACTGAGGTTTGATGGTGGAACACTCTGGCCTGGCAAAATTACTGAGGCTTGATTCTGGAACCCTGTGGCCTGGGAACTTGACTGAGGTTGGATGGCAGAAACCTGTGGACTGGCAACATGACTGAGGTTTGATTGTGTAACCCTGTGCACGGGGACCATGACTGAGGCCTGATACTGGAACCCCGTGGCGTGGGAACATGACATTGGTTTGATTCTGGAGCCCTGTTTACTGGGAACATGACTGAGGTTTGATGGTTGAACCCTTTGGCCTGGCAACATGATTGAGGTTTGATAGTGGAACCCTCAGGCTTGGGAATATGAGTGAGGCTTGATGGTGGAAACCTGTGGCCTGGCAATATGACTTAGGTTTGATTGTGGAACACTCTGGCCTGGGAACATGACTGAGGCTTGATGGTGGAACCGTGGCCTGGCAACAGGACTGAGGTTTGATTGTGGAACGCTCTGGCCTGGGAATATGACTGAGGTTTAATTGTGGAACCCTGTGGCCTGGGAACATGACTGGGATTTGATTTCTGAAACCTGTGTCCAGGGAACATGACTGAGGTTTTATTCTGGAAACCTGTGTCTTGGAAACACGACTGAGTTTTTATTCTGGAACCATGTGGCCTGAGAATATGAGTGAGGTTTGATTCTGGAAACCATTGGCCTGGGAACATGACTGATGTTAGAGTGTGCAATCCTGAGGCCTGGGAACATGACATCGGTTTGGATTCTGGTACCCTGTTGCCTGGGAACACGAAATCGGTTTGATTCCGGAAATCTGAGGCCTGGCAACATGACTGAGGTTTGATTCTGGATCTCTGTGGACTGGGAAAATGACTGAGGCGTGATTCTGAAGACCTGTGGCCTGGAAACATGACATCTGTTTAGATTGTGGAATACTTTGGCCCGGGAACCTGACTGAGCCTTGGTTCTGGAACACTGTGCACTAGGAACATGACTGAGGATTTATTCTGGAACCCTGTAGCCTGGGAACATAACTGAGGATTGATTCTGGAACCCTGTGGCCTGGGAACATAACATGGGTGGATTCTGGAACCCTGAGGCCTGGGAACAAGACATCTGTTTAGATTGTGGAATACTGTGGCCCGGGAACCTGACTGAGCCTTGGTTCTGGAACCCTGTGGACTGGGAACATGACTGAGGTTTTATTCTGGAACCCTGTAGCCTGGGAACATAACTGAGGATTGATTCTGGAAGCCTGTGGCCTGGGAACATGACATCGGTGGATTCTGGAACACTGTGGCCTGGGAACCTGTGAACGGTTTGACTCTGGAACCCTGTGGCCTGGGAACACGAAATCGGTTTGATTCCGGAAATCTGAGGCCTGGCAACATGACTGAGGTTTGATTCTGGATCTCTGTGGCCTGGGAAAATGACTGAGGCGTGATTCTGAAGACCTGTGGCCTGGAAACATGACATCTGTTTAGATTGTGGAATACTTTGGCCCGGGAACCTGACTGAGCCTTGGTTCTGGAACACTGTGCACTAGGAACATGACTGAGGTTTTATTCTGGAACCCTGTAGCCTGGGAACATAACTGAGGATTGATTCTGGAACCCTGTGGCCTGGGAACATAACATGGGTGGATTCTGGAACCCTGAGGCCTGGGAACAAGACATCTGTTTAGATTGTGGAATACTGTGACGCGGGAACCTGACTGAGCCTTGGTTCTGGAACCCTATGTACTGGGAATATGACTGAGGTTTTATTCTGGAACCCTGTAGCCTGGGAACATAACTGAGGATTGATTCTGGAACCCTGTGGCCTGGGAACATGATATGGGTGGATTCTGGAACCCTGAGGCCTGGGAACATGACATCTGTTTAGATTGTGGAATACTGTGCCCCGGGTACCTGACTGAGCCTTGATTCTGGAACCCTGTGGACTGGGAACATGACTGAGGTTTTATTCCGGAACCCTGTAGCCTGCGAACATAACTGAGGATTGATTCTGGAACCCTGTGGCCTGGCCGCATGACATCGGTGGATTCTGGAACTCTGTGGCCTGGGAACCTGCGAACGGTTTGACTCTGGTACCCTGTGGCCTGGGAACATGTATGAGGTTTAATGGTGGAAACCTGTGGCCTGGCAACATGACTGAGGATTGATTCTGGATCCCTGTGGCCAGGGAACATGACATCTGTTTAGATTGTGGAATACTGTGCCCCGGGAACCTGACTGAGCCTTGGTTCTGGAACCCTGTGGACTGGGAACATGACTGAGGTTTTATTCTGGAACCCTGTGTCCTGGGAACATGTCTGAGGTTTGGTGGTGGAAACCTGTGGCCTGGCAAAATGACTGAGGTTTGATTCTGAAAGACTGTGGCCAGGGAACATGATATCGGGTTGATTCTGGAAACCTGTGTCCTGGGAACAAGACTGAGGTTTGATTCTGGAACCCTGTGGCCTGGGAACATGACTGAGGTTTGTTTCTGGAAGCCTGTTCTCTGGGAACATGACTGAGGTTTGATTCTGGACACCTGTGTCCTGGGAACATGACTGAGGTTTGATTGTTGAAACCTGTGGCCTGCGAACATGACTCAGATTTGATTCTGGAACCATGTGTCCTGGGAATATGACTGAGGTATGATTCTGGAAACCTTTGTCCTGGGAAAATGACTGAGGTTTCATTGTGGAAACATGTGGCCTGGGATCATGACTGAGGTTTGATGGTGGAACACTCTGGCCTGGCAAAATGACTGAGGCTTGATTCTGGAACCCTGTGGCCTGGGAACTTGACTGAGGTTGGATGGCAGAAACCTGTGGACTGGCAACATGACTGAGGTTTGATTGTGTAACCCTGTGCACGGGGACCATGACTGAGGCCTGATACTGGAACCCCGTGGCGTGGGAACATGACATTGGTTTGATTCTGGAGCCCTGTTTACTGGGAACATGACTGAGGTTTGATGGTTGAACCCTTTGGCCTGGCAACATGATTGAGGTTTGATAGTGGAACCCTCAGGCTTGGGAATATGAGTGAGGCTTGATGGTGGAACCCTGTGGCCTGGCAATATGACTTAGGTTTGATTGTGGAACACTCTGGCCTGGGAACATGACTGAGGCTTGATGGTGGAACCGTGGCCTGGCAACAGGACTGAGGTTTGATTGTGGAACGCTCTGGCCTGGGAATATGACTGAGGTTTAATTGTGGAACCCTGTGGCCTGGGAACATGACTGGGATTTGATTTCTGAAACCTGTGTCCAGGGAACATGACTGAGGTTTTATTCTGGAAACCTGTGTCTTGGGAACACGACTGAGTTTTTATTCTGGAACCATGTGGCCTGGGAATATGAGTGAGGTTTGATTCTGGAAACCATTGGCCTGGGAACATGACTGATGTTAGAGTGTGCAATCCTCAGGCCTGGGAACATGACATCGGTTTGGATTCTGGTACCCTGTTGCCTGGGAACACGAAATCGGTTTGATTCTGGAAATCTGAGGCCTGGCAACATGACTGAGGTTTGATTCTGGATCTCTGTGGACTGGGAAAATGACTGAGGCGTGATTCTGAAGACCTGTGGCCTGGAAACATGACATCTGTTTAGATTGTGGAATACTTTGGCCCGGGAACCTGACTGAGCCTTGGTTCTGGAACACTGTGCACTAGGAACATGACTGAGGATTTATTCTGGAACCCTGTAGCCTGGGAACATAACTGAGGATTGATTCTGGAACCCTGTGGCCTGGGAACATAACATGGGTGGATTCTGGAACCCTGAGGCCTGGGAACAAGACATCTGTTTAGATTGTGGAATACTGTGACCCGGGAACCTGACTGAGCCTTGGTTCTGGAACCCTATGTACTGGGAATATGACTGAGGTTTTATTCTGGAACCCTGTAGCCTGGGAACATAACTGAGGATTGATTCTGGAACCCTGTGGCCTGGGAACATGACATGGGTGGATTCTGGAACCCTGAGGCCTGGGAACATGACATCTGTTTAGATTGTGGAATACTGTGCCCCGGGTACCTGACTGAGCCTTGATTCTGGAACCCTGTGTACTGGGAACATGACTGAGGTTTTATTCCGGAACCCTGTAACCTGCGAACATAACTGAGGATTGATTCTGGAACCCTGTGGCCTGGCCGCATGACATCGGTGGATTCTGGAACTCTGTGGCCTGGGAACCTGCGAACGGTTTGACTCTGGTACCCTGTGGCCTGGGAACATGTCTGAGGTTTGATGGTGGAAACCTTTGGCCTGGCAACATGACTGAGGATTGATTCTGGAAGACTGTGGCCAGGGAACATGATATCTGGTTGATTCTGGAAACCTGTGTCCTGGGAACAAGACTGAAGTTTGATTCTGGAACCCTGTGGCCTGGGAACATGACTGAGGTTTGTTTCTGGAAGCCTGTTCCCTGGGAACATGACTGCGGTTTGATTCTGGACACCTGTGTCCTGGGAACAAGACTGAGGTTTGATTCTGCAACCCTGTGGTTTGGGAACATGACTGAGGTTTGTTTCTGGAAGCCTGTTCTCTGGGAACATGACTGAGGTTTGATTCTGGACACCTGTGTCCTGGGAACATGACTGAGGTTTGATTGTTGAAACCTGTGGCCCGCGAACATGACTCAGGTTTGATTCTGGAACCATGTGTCCTGGGAATATGACTGAGGTTTGATTCTGGAAACCTTTGGCCTGGGAAAATGACTGAGGTTTCATTGTGGAAACATGTGGCCTGGGATCATGACTGACGTTTGATGGTGGAACACTCTGGCCTGGCAAAATGACTGAGGCTTGATTCTGGAGCCCTGTTTACTGGGAACATGACTGAGGTTTGATGGCAGAAACCTGTGGACTGGCAACATGACTGAGGTTTGATTCTGGACACCTGTGTCCTGGGAACATGACTGAGGTTTGATTGTTGAAACCTGTGGCCTTCGAACATGACTCAGGTTGATTCTGGAACCATGTGTCCTGGGAATATGACTGAGGTTTCATGGTTGAATCCTGTGGCCTGGCAACATGATTGAGGTTTGATAGTGGAACCCTCAGGCTTGGGAACATGAGTGAGGCTTGATGGTGGAAACCTGTGGCTTGGCAAGATGACTTAGGTTTGATTGTGGAACACTCTGGCCTGGGAACATGACTGAGGCTTGATGGTGGAACCGTGGCCTGGCAACAGGACTGAGGTTTGATTGTGGAACCCTCTGGTCTGGGAATATGACTGAGGTTTAATTGTGGAACCCTGTGGCCTGGGAACATGACTGGGATTTGATTTCTGAAACCTGTGTCCAGGGCACATGACTGAGGTTTTATTCTGGAACCCTGTGGCCTGGGAACACGACTGAGGTTTGATTCTGTAACCATGTGGCCTGGGAATATGACTGAGGTTTGATTCTGGAAACCATTGGCCTGGGAACATGACTGATGTTAGAGTGTGGAATCCTGTGCCCTGAGAACATGACATCGGTTTGGATTCTGGTACCCTGTTGCCTGGAAACATGAAATCGGTTTGATTCTGGAAACCTTAGGCCTGGGAATATGACTGAGGTTTGATGGTGGTACCCTATGGCCTGGCAACATGACTGAGGTTTGATTCTGGATCCCTGTGGCCTGGGAACATGACATCTGTTTAGATTGTGGAATACTGTGCCCCGGGAACCTGACTGAGCCTTGGTTCTGTAACCCTGTGGACTGGGAACATGACTGAGGTTTTATTCTGGAACCCTGTGTCCTGGGAACATGACTTGGGTGGATTCTGGAACCTTGAGGCCTGGGAACATAAAATCTGTATATATTGTGGAATACTCTGGCCTGGGAACTTGACTGAGCCTTGGTTCTGGAAACCTGTGGACTGGGAATATGACTGAGGTTTTATTCTGGAGCCGTGCAGCCTGGGAACATAACTGAGGATTCACTTTGAAACCCTGTGGCCCAGGAACATGACATGGGTGGATTCTGGAAACCTGAGGCCTTGGAACATGACATCTGTTTAGATTGTGGAACACTGCGGCCTGGGAAACTGCGAACGGTTTGACTCTGGAACCCTGTGGCCTGGGAACATGTCTGAGCTTTGGTGGTGGAAACCTGTGGCCTGGCAAAATGACTGAGGTTTGATTCTGAAAGACTGTGGCCAGGGAACATGATATCGGGTTGATTCTGGAAACCTGTGTCCTGGGAACAAGACTGAGGTTTGATTCTGGAACCCTGTGGCCTGGGAACATGACTGAGGTTTGTTTCTGGAAGCCTGTTCCCTGGGAACATGACTGAGGTTTGATTCTGGACACCTGTGTCCTGGGAACATGACTGAGGTTTGATTGTTGAAACCTGTGGCCTGAGAACATGACTCAGATTTGATTCTGGAACCATGTGTCCTGGGAATATGACTGAGGTATGATTCTGGAAACCTTTGTCCTGGGAAAATGACTGAGGTTTCATTGTGAAAACATGTGGCCTGGGATCATGACTGAGGTTTGATGGTGGAACACTCTGGCCTGGCAAAATGACTGAGGCTTGATTCTGGAACCCTGTGGCCTGGGAACTTGACTGAGGTTGGATGGCAGAAACCTGTGGACTGGCAACATGACTGAGGTTTGATTGTGTAACCCTGTGCACGGGGACCATGACTGAGGCCTGATACTGGAACCCCGTGGCGTGGGAACATGACATTGGTTTGATTCTGGAGCCCTGTTTACTGGGAACATGACTGAGGTTTGATGGTTGAACCCTTTGGCCTGGCAACATGATTGAGGTTTGATAGTGGAACCCTCAGGCTTGGGAATATGAGTGAGGCTTGATGGTGGAACCCTGTGGCCTGGCAATATGACTTAGGTTTGATTGTGGAACACTCTGGCCTGGGAACATGACTGAGGCTTGATGGTGGAACCGTGGCCTGGCAACAGGACTGAGGTTTGATTGTGGAACGCTCTGGCCTGGGAATATGACTGAGGTTTAATTGTGGAACCCTGTGGCCTGGGAACATGACTGGGATTTGATTTCTGAAACCTGTGTCCAGGGAACATGACTGAGGTTTTATTCTGGAAACCTGTGTCTTGGGAACACGACTGAGTTTTTATTCTGGAACCATGTGGCCTGGGAATATGAGTGAGGTTTGATTCTGGAAACCATTGGCCTGGGAACATGACTGATGTTAGAGTGTGCAATCCTCAGGCCTGGGAACATGACATCGGTTTGGATTCTGGTACCCTGTTGCCTGGGAACACGAAATCGGTTTGATTCCGGAAATCTGAGGCCTGGCAACATGACTGAGGTTTGATTCTGGATCTCTGTGGACTGGGAAAATGACTGAGGCGTGATTCTGAAGACCTGTGGCCTGGAAACATGACATCTGTTTAGATTGTGGAATACTTTGGCCCGGGAACCTGACTGAGCCTTGGTTCTGGAACACTGTGCACTAGGAACATGACTGAGGATTTATTCTGGAACCCTGTAGCCTGGGAACATAACTGAGGATTGATTCTGGAACCCTGTGGCCTGGGAACATAACATGGGTGGATTCTGGAACCCTGAGGCCTGGGAACAAGACATCTGTTTAGATTGTGGAATACTGTGACCCGGGAACCTGACTGAGCCTTGGTTCTGGAACCCTATGTACTGGGAATATGACTGAGGTTTTATTCTGGAACCCTGTAGCCTGGGAACATAACTGAGGATTGATTCTGGAACCCTGTGGCCTGGGAACATGACATGGGTGGATTCTGGAACCCTGAGGCCTGGGAACATGACATCTGTTTAGATTGTGGAATACTGTGCCCCGGGTACCTGACTGAGCCTTGATTCTGGAACCCTGTGTACTGGGAACATGACTGAGGTTTTATTCCGGAACCCTGTAACCTGCGAACATAACTGAGGATTGATTCTGGAACCCTGTGGCCTGGCCGCATGACATCGGTGGATTCTGGAACTCTGTGGCCTGGGAACCTGCGAACGGTTTGACTCTGGTACCCTGTGGCCTGGGAACATGTCTGAGGTTTGATGGTGGAAACCTTTGGCCTGGCAACATGACTGAGGATTGATTCTGGAAGACTGTGGCCAGGGAACATGATATCTGGTTGATTCTGGAAACCTGTGTCCTGGGAACAAGACTGAAGTTTGATTCTGGAACCCTGTGGCCTGGGAACATGACTGAGGTTTGTTTCTGGAAGCCTGTTCCCTGGGAACATGACTGCGGTTTGATTCTGGACACCTGTGTCCTGGGAACAAGACTGAGGTTTGATTCTGCAACCCTGTGGTTTGGGAACATGACTGAGGTTTGTTTCTGGAAGCCTGTTCTCTGGGAACATGACTGAGGTTTGATTCTGGACACCTGTGTCCTGGGAACATGACTGAGGTTTGATTGTTGAAACCTGTGGCCCGCGAACATGACTCAGGTTTGATTCTGGAACCATGTGTCCTGGGAATATGACTGAGGTTTGATTCTGGAAACCTTTGGCCTGGGAAAATGACTGAGGTTTCATTGTGGAAACATGTGGCCTGGGATCATGACTGACGTTTGATGGTGGAACACTCTGGCCTGGCAAAATGACTGAGGCTTGATTCTGGAGCCCTGTTTACTGGGAACATGACTGAGGTTTGATGGCAGAAACCTGTGGACTGGCAACATGACTGAGGTTTGATTCTGGACACCTGTGTCCTGGGACCATGACTGAGGTTTGATTGTTGAAACCTGTGGCCTTCGAACATGACTCAGGTTGATTCTGGAACCATGTGTCCTGGGAATATGACTGAGGTTTCATGGTTGAATCCTGTGGCCTGGCAACATGATTGAGGTTTGATAGTGGAACCCTCAGGCTTGGGAACATGAGTGAGGCTTGATGGTGGAAACCTGTGGCTTGGCAAGATGACTTAGGTTTGATTGTGGAACACTCTGGCCTGGGAACATGACTGAGGCTTGATGGTGGAACCGTGGCCTGGCAACAGGACTGAGGTTTGATTGTGGAACCCTCTGGTCTGGGAATATGACTGAGGTTTAATTGTGGAACCCTGTGGCCTGGGAACATGACTGGGATTTGATTTCTGAAACCTGTGTCCAGGGCACATGACTGAGGTTTTATTCTGGAACCCTGTGGCCTGGGAACACGACTGAGGTTTGATTCTGTAACCATGTGGCCTGGGAATATGACTGAGGTTTGATTCTGGAAACCATTGGCCTGGGAACATGACTGATGTTAGAGTGTGGAATCCTGTGCCCTGAGAACATGACATCGGTTTGGATTCTGGTACCCTGTTGCCTGGAAACATGAAATCGGTTTGATTCTGGAAACCTTAGGCCTGGGAATATGACTGAGGTTTGATGGTGGTACCCTATGGCCTGGCAACATGACTGAGGTTTGATTCTGGATCCCTGTGGCCTGGGAACATGACATCTGTTTAGATTGTGGAATACTGTGCCCCGGGAACCTGACTGAGCCTTGGTTCTGTAACCCTGTGGACTGGGAACATGACTGAGGTTTTATTCTGGAACCCTGTGTCCTGGGAACATGACTTGGGTGGATTCTGGAACCTTGAGGCCTGGGAACATAAAATCTGTATATATTGTGGAATACTCTGGCCTGGGAACTTGACTGAGCCTTGGTTCTGGAAACCTGTGGACTGGGAATATGACTGAGGTTTTATTCTGGAGCCGTGCAGCCTGGGAACATAACTGAGGATTCACTTTGAAACCCTGTGGCCCAGGAACATGACATGGGTGGATTCTGGAAACCTGAGGCCTTGGAACATGACATCTGTTTAGATTGTGGAACACTGCGGCCTGGGAAACTGCGAACGGTTTGACTCTGGAACCCTGTGGCCTGGGAACATGTCTGAGCTTTGGTGGTGGAAACCTGTGGCCTGGCAAAATGACTGAGGTTTGATTCTGAAAGACTGTGGCCAGGGAACATGATATCGGGTTGATTCTGGAAACCTGTGTCCTGGGAACAAGACTGAGGTTTGATTCTGGAACCCTGTGGCCTGGGAACATGACTGAGGTTTGTTTCTGGAAGCCTGTTCCCTGGGAACATGACTGAGGTTTGATTCTGGACACCTGTGTCCTGGGAACATGACTGAGGTTTGATTGTTGAAACCTGTGGCCTGAGAACATGACTCAGATTTGATTCTGGAACCATGTGTCCTGGGAATATGACTGAGGTATGATTCTGGAAACCTTTGTCCTGGGAAAATGACTGAGGTTTCATTGTGAAAACATGTGGCCTGGGATCATGACTGAGGTTTGATGGTGGAACACTCTGGCCTGGCAAAATGACTGAGGCTTGATTCTGGAACCCTGTGGCCTGGGAACTTGACTGAGGTTGGATGGCAGAAACCTGTGGACTGGCAACATGACTGAGGTTTGATTGTGTAACCCTGTGCACGGGGACCATGACTGAGGCCTGATACTGGAACCCCGTGGCGTGGGAACATGACATTGGTTTGATTCTGGAGCCCTGTTTACTGGGAACATGACTGAGGTTTGATGGTTGAACCCTTTGGCCTGGCAACATGATTGAGGTTTGATAGTGGAACCCTCAGGCTTGGGAATATGAGTGAGGCTTGATGGTGGAACCCTGTGGCCTGGCAATATGACTTAGGTTTGATTGTGGAACACTCTGGCCTGGGAACATGACTGAGGCTTGATGGTGGAACCGTGGCCTGGCAACAGGACTGAGGTTTGATTGTGGAACGCTCTGGCCTGGGAATATGACTGAGGTTTAATTGTGGAACCCTGTGGCCTGGGAACATGACTGGGATTTGATTTCTGAAACCTGTGTCCAGGGAACATGACTGAGGTTTTATTCTGGAAACCTGTGTCTTGGGAACACGACTGAGTTTTTATTCTGGAACCATGTGGCCTGGGAATATGAGTGAGGTTTGATTCTGGAAACCATTGGCCTGGGAACATGACTGATGTTAGAGTGTGCAATCCTCAGGCCTGGGAACATGACATCGGTTTGGATTCTGGTACCCTGTTGCCTGGGAACACGAAATCGGTTTGATTCCGGAAATCTGAGGCCTGGCAACATGACTGAGGTTTGATTCTGGATCTCTGTGGACTGGGAAAATGACTGAGGCGTGATTCTGAAGACCTGTGGCCTGGAAACATGACATCTGTTTAGATTGTGGAATACTTTGGCCCGGGAACCTGACTGAGCCTTGGTTCTGGAACACTGTGCACTAGGAACATGACTGAGGATTTATTCTGGAACCCTGTAGCCTGGGAACATAACTGAGGATTGATTCTGGAACCCTGTGGCCTGGGAACATAACATGGGTGGATTCTGGAACCCTGAGGCCTGGGAACAAGACATCTGTTTAGATTGTGGAATACTGTGACCCGGGAACCTGACTGAGCCTTGGTTCTGGAACCCTATGTACTGGGAATATGACTGAGGTTTTATTCTGGAACCCTGTAGCCTGGGAACATAACTGAGGATTGATTCTGGAACCCTGTGGCCTGGGAACATGACATGGGTGGATTCTGGAACCCTGAGGCCTGGGAACATGACATCTGTTTAGATTGTGGAATACTGTGCCCCGGGTACCTGACTGAGCCTTGATTCTGGAACCCTGTGTACTGGGAACATGACTGAGGTTTTATTCCGGAACCCTGTAACCTGCGAACATAACTGAGGATTGATTCTGGAACCCTGTGGCCTGGCCGCATGACATCGGTGGATTCTGGAACTCTGTGGCCTGGGAACCTGCGAACGGTTTGACTCTGGTACCCTGTGGCCTGGGAACATGTCTGAGGTTTGATGGTGGAAACCTTTGGCCTGGCAACATGACTGAGGATTGATTCTGGAAGACTGTGGCCAGGGAACATGATATCTGGTTGATTCTGGAAACCTGTGTCCTGGGAACAAGACTGAAGTTTGATTCTGGAACCCTGTGGCCTGGGAACATGACTGAGGTTTGTTTCTGGAAGCCTGTTCCCTGGGAACATGACTGCGGTTTGATTCTGGACACCTGTGTCCTGGGAACAAGACTGAGGTTTGATTCTGCAACCCTGTGGTTTGGGAACATGACTGAGGTTTGTTTCTGGAAGCCTGTTCTCTGGGAACATGACTGAGGTTTGATTCTGGACACCTGTGTCCTGGGAACATGACTGAGGTTTGATTGTTGAAACCTGTGGCCCGCGAACATGACTCAGGTTTGATTCTGGAACCATGTGTCCTGGGAATATGACTGAGGTTTGATTCTGGAAACCTTTGGCCTGGGAAAATGACTGAGGTTTCATTGTGGAAACATGTGGCCTGGGATCATGACTGACGTTTGATGGTGGAACACTCTGGCCTGGCAAAATGACTGAGGCTTGATTCTGGAGCCCTGTTTACTGGGAACATGACTGAGGTTTGATGGCAGAAACCTGTGGACTGGCAACATGACTGAGGTTTGATTCTGGACACCTGTGTCCTGGGAACATGACTGAGGTTTGATTGTTGAAACCTGTGGCCTTCGAACATGACTCAGGTTGATTCTGGAACCATGTGTCCTGGGAATATGACTGAGGTTTCATGGTTGAATCCTGTGGCCTGGCAACATGATTGAGGTTTGATAGTGGAACCCTCAGGCTTGGGAACATGAGTGAGGCTTGATGGTGGAAACCTGTGGCTTGGCAAGATGACTTAGGTTTGATTGTGGAACACTCTGGCCTGGGAACATGACTGAGGCTTGATGGTGGAACCGTGGCCTGGCAACAGGACTGAGGTTTGATTGTGGAACCCTCTGGTCTGGGAATATGACTGAGGTTTAATTGTGGAACCGTGTGGCCTGGGAACATGACTGGGATTTGATTTCTGAAACCTGTGTCCAGGGCACATGACTGAGGTTTTATTCTGGAACCCTGTGGCCTGGGAACACGACTGAGGTTTGATTCTGTAACCATGTGGCCTGGGAATATGACTGAGGTTTGATTCTGGAAACCATTGGCCTGGGAACATGACTGATGTTAGAGTGTGGAATCCTGTGCCCTGAGAACATGACATCGGTTTGGATTCTGGTACCCTGTTGCCTGGAAACATGAAATCGGTTTGATTCTGGAAACCTTAGGCCTGGGAATATGACTGAGGTTTGATGGTGGTACCCTATGGCCTGGCAACATGACTGAGGTTTGATTCTGGATCCCTGTGGCCTGGGAACATGACATCTGTTTAGATTGTGGAATACTGTGCCCCGGGAACCTGACTGAGCCTTGGTTCTGTAACCCTGTGGACTGGGAACATGACTGAGGTTTTATTCTGGAACCCTGTGTCCTGGGAACATGACTTGGGTGGATTCTGGAACCTTGAGGCCTGGGAACATAAAATCTGTATATATTGTGGAATACTCTGGCCTGGGAACTTGACTGAGCCTTGGTTCTGGAAACCTGTGGACTGGGAATATGACTGAGGTTTTATTCTGGAGCCGTGCAGCCTGGGAACATAACTGAGGATTCACTTTGAAACCCTGTGGCCCAGGAACATGACATGGGTGGATTCTGGAAACCTGAGGCCTTGGAACATGACATCTGTTTAGATTGTGGAACACTGCGGCCTGGGAAACTGCGAACGGTTTGACTCTGGAACCCTGTGGCCTGGGAACATGTCTGAGCTTTGGTGGTGGAAACCTGTGGCCTGGCAAAATGACTGAGGTTTGATTCTGAAAGACTGTGGCCAGGGAACATGATATCGGGTTGATTCTGGAAACCTGTGTCCTGGGAACAAGACTGAGGTTTGATTCTGGAACCCTGTGGCCTGGGAACATGACTGAGGTTTGTTTCTGGAAGCCTGTTCCCTGGGAACATGACTGAGGTTTGATTCTGGACACCTGTGTCCTGGGAACATGACTGAGGTTTGATTGTTGAAACCTGTGGCCTGCGAACATGACTCAGATTTGATTCTGGAACCATGTGTCCTGGGAATATGACTGAGGTATGATTCTGGAAACCTTTGTCCTGGGAAAATGACTGAGGTTTCATTGTGAAAACATGTGGCCTGGGATCATGACTGAGGTTTGATGGTGGAACACTCTGGCCTGGCAAAATGACTGAGGCTTGATTCTGGAACCCTGTGGCCTGGGAACTTGACTGAGGTTGGATGGCAGAAACCTGTGGACTGGCAACATGACTGAGGTTTGATTGTGTAACCCTGTGCACGGGGACCATGACTGAGGCCTGATACTGGAACCCCGTGGCGTGGGAACATGACATTGGTTTGATTCTGGAGCCCTGTTTACTGGGAACATGACTGAGGTTTGATGGTTGAACCCTTTGGCCTGGCAACATGATTGAGGTTTGATAGTGGAACCCTCAGGCTTGGGAATATGAGTGAGGCTTGATGGTGGAACCCTGTGGCCTGGCAATATGACTTAGGTTTGATTGTGGAACACTCTGGCCTGGGAACATGACTGAGGCTTGATGGTGGAACCGTGGCCTGGCAACAGGACTGAGGTTTGATTGTGGAACGCTCTGGCCTGGGAATATGACTGAGGTTTAATTGTGGAACCCTGTGGCCTGGGAACATGACTGGGATTTGATTTCTGAAACCTGTGTCCAGGGAACATGACTGAGGTTTTATTCTGGAAACCTGTGTCTTGGGAACACGACTGAGTTTTTATTCTGGAACCATGTGGCCTGGGAATATGAGTGAGGTTTGATTCTGGAAACCATTGGCCTGGGAACATGACTGATGTTAGAGTGTGCAATCCTCAGGCCTGGGAACATGACATCGGTTTGGATTCTGGTACCCTGTTGCCTGGGAACACGAAATCGGTTTGATTCCGGAAATCTGAGGCCTGGCAACATGACTGAGGTTTGATTCTGGATCTCTGTGGACTGGGAAAATGACTGAGGCGTGATTCTGAAGACCTGTGGCCTGGAAACATGACATCTGTTTAGATTGTGGAATACTTTGGCCCGGGAACCTGACTGAGCCTTGGTTCTGGAACACTGTGCACTAGGAACATGACTGAGGATTTATTCTGGAACCCTGTAGCCTGGTAACATAACTGAGGATTGATTCTGGAACCCTGTGGCCTGGGAACATAACATGGGTGGATTCTGGAACCCTGAGGCCTGGGAACAAGACATCTGTTTAGATTGTGGAATACTGTGACCCGGGAACCTGACTGAGCCTTGGTTCTGGAACCCTATGTACTGGGAATATGACTGAGGTTTTATTCTGGAACCCTGTAGCCTGGGAACATAACTGAGGATTGATTCTGGAACCCTGTGGCCTGGGAACATGACATGGGTGGATTCTGGAACCCTGAGGCCTGGGAACATGACATCTGTTTAGATTGTGGAATACTGTGCACCGGGTACCTGACTGAGCCTTGATTCTGGAACCCTGTGGACTGGGAACATGACTGAGGTTTTATTCCGGAACCCTGTAACCTGCGAACATAACTGAGGATTGATTCTGGAAGCCTGTGGCCTGGCCGCATGACATCGGTGGATTCTGGAACTCTGTGGCCTGGGAACCTGCGAACGGTTTGACTCTGGTACCCTGTGGCCTGGGAACATGTCTGAGGTTTGATGGTGGAAACCTTTGGCCTGGCAACATGACTGAGGATTGATTCTGGAAGACTGTGGCCAGGGAACATGATATCTGGTTGATTCTGGAAACCTGTGTCCTGGGAACAAGACTGAAGTTTGATTCTGGAACCCTGTGGCCTGGGAACATGACTGAGGTTTGTTTCTGGAAGCCTGTTCCCTGGGAACATGACTGCGGTTTGATTCTGGACACCTGTGTCCTGGGAACAAGACTGAGGTTTGATTCTGCAACCCTGTGGCTTGGGAACATGACTGAGGTTTGTTTCTGGAAGCCTGTTCTCTGGGAACATGACTGAGGTTTGATTCTGGACACCTGTGTCCTGGGAACATGACTGAGGTTTGATTGTTGAAACCTGTGGCCCGCGAACATGACTCAGGTTTGATTCTGGAACCATGTGTCCTGGGAATATGACTGAGGTTTGATTCTGGAAACCTTTGGCCTGGGAAAATGACTGAGGTTTCATTGTGGAAACATGTGGCCTGGGATCATGACTGACGTTTGATGGTGGAACACTCTGGCCTGGCAAAATGACTGAGGCTTGATTCTGGAGCCCTGTTTACTGGGAACATGACTGAGGTTTGATGGCAGAAACCTGTGGACTGGCAACATGACTGAGGTTTGATTCTGGACACCTGTGTCCTGGGAACATGACTGAGGTTTGATTGTTGAAACCTGTGGCCTTCGAACATGACTCAGGTTGATTCTGGAACCATGTGTCCTGGGAATATGACTGAGGTTTCATGGTTGAATCCTGTGGCCTGGCAACATGATTGAGGTTTGATAGTGGAACCCTCAGGCTTGGGAACATGAGTGAGGCTTGATGGTGGAAACCTGTGGCTTGGCAAGATGACTTAGGTTTGATTGTGGAACACTCTGGCCTGGGAACATGACTGAGGCTTGATGGTGGAACCGTGGCCTGGCAACAGGACTGAGGTTTGATTGTGGAACCCTCTGGTCTGGGAATATGACTGAGGTTTAATTGTGGAACCCTGTGGCCTGGGAACATGACTGGGATTTGATTTCTGAAACCTGTGTCCAGGGCACATGACTGAGGTTTTATTCTGGAACCCTGTGGCCTGGGAACACGACTGAGGTTTGATTCTGTAACCATGTGGCCTGGGAATATGACTGAGGTTTGATTCTGGAAACCATTGGCCTGGGAACATGACTGATGTTAGAGTGTGGAATCCTGTGCCCTGAGAACATGACATCGGTTTGGATTCTGGTACCCTGTTGCCTGGAAACATGAAATCGGTTTGATTCTGGAAACCTTAGGCCTGGGAATATGACTGAGGTTTGATGGTGGTACCCTATGGCCTGGCAACATGACTGAGGTTTGATTCTGGATCCCTGTGGCCTGGGAACATGACATCTGTTTAGATTGTGGAATACTGTGCCCCGGGAACCTGACTGAGCCTTGGTTCTGGAACCCTGTGGACTGGGAACATGACTGAGGTTTTATTCTGGAACCCTGTGTCCTGGGAACATGACTTGGGTGGATTCTGGAACCTTGAGGCCTGGGAACATAAAATCTGTATATATTGTGGAATAATGTGGCCTGGGAACTTGACTGAGCCTTGGTTCTGGAAACCTGTGGACTGGGAATATGACTGAGGTTTTATTCTGGAGCCGTGTAGCCTGGGAACATAACTGAGGATTCACTTTGAAACCCTGTGGCCCAGGAACATGACATGGGTGGATTCTGGAAACCTGAGTCCTTGGAACATGACATCTGTTTAGATTGTGGAACACTGCGGCCTGGGAAACTGCGAACGGTTTGACTCTGGAACCCTGTGGCCTGGGAACATGTCTGAGGTTTGGTGGTGGAAACCTGTGGCCTGGCAAAATGACTGAGTTTTGATTCTGGAACCCTGTGGCCTGGGAACATGACTGAGGTTTGTTTCTGGAAGCCTGTTCCCTGGGAACATGACTGAGGTTTGATTCTGGACACCTGTGTCCTGGGAACATGACTGAGGTTTGATTGTTGAAACCTGTGGCCTGCGAACATGACTCAGATTTGATTCTGGAACCATGTGTCCTGGGAATATGACTGAGGTATGATTCTGGAAACCTTTGTCCTGGGAAAATGACTGAGGTTTCATTGTGGAAACATGTGGCCTGGGATCATGACTGAGGTTTGATGGTGGAACACTCTGGGCTGGCAAAATGACTGAGGCTTGATTCTGGAACCCTGTGGCCTGGGAACTTGACTGAGGTTGGATGGCAGAAACCTGTGGACTGGCAACATGACTGAGGTTTGATTGTGTAACCCTGTGCACGGGGACCATGACTGAGGCCTGATACTGGAACCCCGTGGCGTGGGAACATGACATTGGTTTGATTCTGGAGCCCTGTTTACTGGGAACATGACTGAGGTTTGATGGTTGAACCCTTTGGCCTGGCAACATGATTGAGGTTTGATAGTGGAACCCTCAGGCTTGGGAATATGAGTGAGGCTTGATGGTGGAACCCTGTGGCCTGGCAATATGACTTAGGTTTGATTGTGGAACACTCTGGCCTGGGAACATGACTGAGGCTTGATGGTGGAACCGTGGCCTGGCAACAGGACTGAGGTTTGATTGTGGAACGCTCTGGCCTGGGAATATGACTGAGGTTTAATTGTGGAACCCTGTGGCCTGGGAACATGACTGGGATTTGATTTCTGAAACCTGTGTCCAGGGAACATGACTGAGGTTTTATTCTGGAAACCTGTGTCTTGGAAACACGACTGAGTTTTTATTCTGGAACCATGTGGCCTGGGAATATGAGTGAGGTTTGATTCTGGAAACCATTGGCCTGGGAACATGACTGATGTTAGAGTGTGCAATCCTCAGGCCTGGGAACATGACATCGGTTTGGATTCTGGTACCCTGTTGCCTGGGAACACGAAATCGGTTTGATTCCGGAAATCTGAGGCCTGGCAACATGACTGAGGTTTGATTCTGGATCTCTGTGGACTGGGAAAATGACTGAGGCGTGATTCTGAAGACCTGTGGCCTGGAAACATGACATCTGTTTAGATTGTGGAATACTTTGGCCCGGGAACCTGACTGAGCCTTGGTTCTGGAACACTGTGCACTAGGAACATGACTGAGGATTTATTCTGGAACCCTGTAGCCTGGGAACATAACTGAGGATTGATTCTGGAACCCTGTGGCCTGGGAACATAACATGGGTGGATTCTGGAACCCTGAGGCCTGGGAACATGACATCTGTTTAGATTGTGGAATACTGTGCACCGGGTACCTGACTGAGCCTTGATTCTGGAACCCTGTGGACTGGGAACATGACTGAGGTTTAATTCCGGAACCCTGTAACCTGCGAACATAACTGAGGATTGATTCTGGAACCCTGTGGCCTGGCCGCATGACATCGGTGGATTCTGGAACTCTGTGGCCTGGGAACCTGCGAACGGTTTGACTCTGGTACCCTGTGGCCTGGGAACATGTCTGAGGTTTGATGGTGGAAACCTTTGGCCTGGCAACATGACTGAGGATTGATTCTGGAAGACTGTGGCCAGGGAACATGATATCTGGTTGATTCTGGAAACCTGTGTCCTGGGAACAAGACTGAAGTTTGATTCTGGAACCCTGTGGCCTGGGAACATGACTGAGGTTTGTTTCTGGAAGCCTGTTCCCTGGGAACATGACTGCGGTTTGATTCTGGACACCTGTGTCCTGGGAACAAGACTGAGGTTTGATTCTGCAACCCTGTGGCTTGGGAACATGACTGAGGTTTGTTTCTGGAAGCCTGTTCTCTGGGAACATGACTGAGGTTTGATTCTGGACACCTGTGTCCTGGGAACATGACTGAGGTTTGATTGTTGAAACCTGTGGCCCGCGAACATGACTCAGGTTTGATTCTGGAACCATGTGTCCTGGGAATATGACTGAGGTTTGATTCTGGAAACCTTTGGCCTGGGAAAATGACTGAGGTTTCATTGTGGAAACATGTGGCCTGGGATCATGACTGAGGTTTGATGGTGGAACACTCTGGCCTGGCAAAATGACTGAGGCTTGATTCTGGAACCCTGTGGCCTGGGAACTTGACTGAGGTTGGATGGCAGAAACCTGTGGACTGGCAACATGACTGAGGTTTGATTGTGTAACCCTGTGCACGGGGACCATGACTGAGGCCTGATACTGGAACCCCGTGGCGTGGGAACATGACATTGGTTTGATTCTGGAGCCCTGTTTACTGGGAACATGACTGAGGTTTGATGGTTGAACCCTTTGGCCTGGCAACATGATTGAGGTTTGATAGTGGAACCCTCAGGCTTGGGAATATGAGTGAGGCTTGATGGTGGAACCCTGTGGCCTGGCAATATGACTTAGGTTTGATTGTGGAACACTCTGGCCTGGGAACATGACTGAGGCTTGATGGTGGAACCGTGGCCTGGCAACAGGACTGAGGTTTGATTGTGGAACGCTCTGGCCTGGGAATATGACTGAGGTTTAATTGTGGAACCCTGTGGCCTGGGAACATGACTGGGATTTGATTTCTGAAACCTGTGTCCAGGGAACATGACTGAGGTTTTATTCTGGAAACCTGTGTCTTGGGAACACGACTGAGTTTTTATTCTGGAACCATGTGGCCTGGGAATATGAGTGAGGTTTGATTCTGGAAACCATTGGCCTGGGAACATGACTGATGTTAGAGTGTGCAATCCTGAGGCCTGGGAACATGACATCGGTTTGGATTCTGGTACCCTGTTGCCTGGGAACACGAAATCGGTTTGATTCCGGAAATCTGAGGCCTGGCAACATGACTGAGGTTTGATTCTGGATCTCTGTGGACTGGGAAAATGACTGAGGCGTGATTCTGAAGACCTGTGGCCTGGAAACATGACATCTGTTTAGATTGTGGAATACTTTGGCCCGGAAACCTGACTGAGCCTTGGTTCTGGAACACTGTGCACTAGGAACATGACTGAGGATTTATTCTGGAACCCTGTAGCCTGGGAACATAACTGAGGATTGATTCTGGAACCCTGTGGCCTGGGAACATGACATGGGTGGATTCTGGAACCCTGAGGCCTGGGAACATGACATCTGTTTAGATTGTGGAATACTGTGCCCCGGGTACCTGACTGAGCCTTGATTCTGGAACCCTGTGGACTGGGAACATGACTGAGGTTTTATTCCGGAACCCTGTAACTTGCGAACATAACTGAGGATTGATTCTGGAACCCTGTGGCCTGGCCGCATGACATCGGTGGATTCTGGAACTCTGTGGCCTGGGAACCTGCGAACGGTTTGACTCTGGTACCCTGTGGCCTGGGAACATGTCTGAGGTTTGATGGTGGAAACCTTTGGCCTGGCAACATGACTGAGGATTGATTCTGGAAGACTGTGGCCAGGGAACATGATATCTGGTTGATTCTGGAAACCTGTGTCCTGGGAACAAGACTGAAGTTTGATTCTGGAACCCTGTGGCCTGGGAACATGACTGAGGTTTGTTTCTGGAAGCCTGTTCCCTGGGAACATGACTGCGGTTTGATTCTGGACACCTGTGTCCTGGGAACAAGACTGAGGTTTGATTCTGCAACCCTGTGGCTTGGGAACATGACTGAGGTTTGTTTCTGGAAGCCTGTTCTCTGGGAACATGACTGAGGTTTGATTCTGGACACCTGTGTCCTGGGAACATGACTGAGGTTTGATTGTTGAAACCTGTGGCCCGCGAACATGACTCAGGTTTGATTCTGGAACCATGTGTCCTGGGAATATGACTGAGGTTTGATTCTGGAAACCTTTGGCCTGGGAAAATGACTGAGGTTTCATTGTGAAAACATGTGGCCTGGGATCATGACTGACGTTTGATGGTGGAACACTCTGGCCTGGCAAAATGACTGAGGCTTGATTCTGGAGCCCTGTTTACTGGGAACATGACTGAGGTTTGATGGCAGAAACCTGTGGACTGGCAACATGACTGAGGTTTGATTTGGAACCCTGTGCACGGGGACCATGACTAAGGCCTGATACTGGAACCCCGTGGAATGGGAACATGACATTGGTTTGATTCTGGAACCCTGTTTAGTGGGAACATGACTGAGGTTTCATGGTTGAATCCTGTGGCCTGGCAACATGATTGAGGTTTGATAGTGGAACCCTCAGGCTTGGGAACATGAGTGAGGCTTGATGGTGGAACCCTGTGGCTTGTCAAGATGACTTAGGTTTGATTGTGGAACCCTCTGGTCTGGGAATATGACTGAGGTTTAATTGTGGAACCCTGTGGCCTGGGAACATATCATGGGTGGATTCTGGAACCCTGAGGCCTGGGAACAAGACATCTGTTTAGATTGTGGAATACTGTGAACCGGGAACCTGACTGAGCCTTGGTTCTGGAACCCTATATACTGGGAATATGACTGAGGTTTTATTCTGGAACCCTGTAGCCCGGGAACATAACTGAGGATTGATTCTGGAACCCTGTGGCCTGGGAACATGACATGGGTGGATTCTGGAACCCTGAGGCCTGGGAACATGACATCTGTTTAGATTGTGGTATACTGTGCCCCGGGTACCTGACTGAGCCTTGATTCTGGAACCCTGTGGACTGGGAACATGACTGAGGTTTTATTCCGGAACCCTGTAACCTGCGAACATAACTGAGGATTGATTCTGGAACCCTGTGGCCTGGCCGCATGACATCGGTGGATTCTGGAACTCTGTGGCCTGGGAACCTGCGAACGGTTTGACTCTGGTACCCTGTGGCCTGGGAACATGTCTGAGGTTTGATGGTGGAAACCTTTGGCCTGGCAACATGACTGAGGATTGATTCTGGAAGACTGTGGCCAGGGAACATGATATCGGGTTGATTCTGGAAACCTGTGTCCTGGGAACAAGACTGAAGTTTGATTCTGGAACCCTGTGGCCTGGGAACATGACTGAGGTTTGTTTCTGGAAGCCTGTTCCCTGGGAACATGACTGCGGTTTGATTCTGGACACCTGTGTCCTGGGAACAAGACTGAGGTTTGATTCTGCAACCCTGTGGCTTGGGAACATGACTGAGGTTTGTTTCTGGAAGCCTGTTCTCTGGGAACATGACTGAGGTTTGATTCTGGACACCTGTGTCCTGGGAACATGACTGAGGTTTGATTGTTGAAACCTGTGGCCCGCGAACATGACTCAGGTTTGATTCTGGAACCATGTGTCCTGGGAATATGACTGAGGTTTGATTCTGGAAACCTTTGGCCTGGGAAAATGACTGAGGTTTCATTGTGGAAACATGTGGCCTGGGATCATGACTGACGTTTGATGGTGGAACACTCTGGCCTGGCAAAATGTCTGAGGCTTGATTCTGGAGCCCTGTTTACTGGGAACATGACTGAGGTTTGATGGCAGAAACCTGTGGACTGGCAACATGACTGAGGTTTGATTCTGGACACCTGTGTCCTGGGAACATGACTGAGGTTTGATTGTTGAAACCTGTGGCCTTCGAACATGACTCAGGTTGATTCTGGAACCATGTGTCCTGGGAATATGACTGAGGTTTCATGGTTGAATCCTGTGGCCTGGCAACATGATTGAGGTTTGATAGTGGAACCCTCGGGCTTGGGAACATGAGTGAGGCTTGATGGTGGAAACCTGTGGCTTGGCAAGATGACTTAGGTTTGATTGTGGAACACTCTGGCCTGGGAACATGACTGAGGCTTGATGGTGGAACCGTGGCCTGGCAACAGGACTGAGGTTTGATTGTGGAACCCTCTGGTCTGGGAATATGACTGAGGTTTAATTGTGGAACCCTGTGGCCTGGGAACATGACTGGGATTTGATTTCTGAAACCTGTGTCCAGGGCACATGACTGAGGTTTTATTCTGGAACCCTGTGGCCTGGGAACACGACTGAGGTTTGATTCTGTAACCATGTGGCCTGGGAATATGACTGAGGTTTGATTCTGGAAACCATTGGCCTGGGAACATGACTGATGTTAGAGTGTGGAATCCTGTGCCCTGAGAACATGACATCGGTTTGGATTCTGGTACCCTGTTGCCTGGAAACATGAAATCGGTTTGATTCTGGAAACCTTAGGCCTGGGAATATGACTGAGGTTTGATGGTGGTACCCTATGGCCTGGCAACATGACTGAGGTTTGATTCTGGATCCCTGTGGCCTGGGAACATGACATCTGTTTAGATTGTGGAATACTGTGCCCCGGGAACCTGACTGAGCCTTGGTTCTGGAACCCTGTGGACTGGGAACATGACTGAGGTTTTATTCTGGAACCCTGTGTCCTGGGAACATGACTTGGGTGGATTCTGGAACCTTGAGGCCTGGGAACATAAAATCTGTATATATTGTGGAATAATGTGGCCTGGGAACTTGACTGAGCCTTGGTTCTGGAAACCTGTGGACTGGGAATATGACTGAGGTTTTATTCTGGAGCCGTGTAGCCTGGGAACATAACTGAGGATTCACTTTGAAACCCTGTGGCCCAGGAACATGACATGGGTGGATTCTGGAAACCTGAGGCCTTGGAACATGACATCTGTTTAGATTGTGGAACACTGCGGCCTGGGAAACTGCGAACGGTTTGACTCTGGAACCCTGTGGCCTGGGAACATGTCTGAGGTTTGGTGGTGGAAACCTGTGGCCTGGCAAAATGACTGAGGTTTGATTCTGGAACCCTGTGGCCTGGGAACATGACTGAGGTTTGTTTCTGGAAGCCTGTTCCCTGGGAACATGACTGAGGTTTGATTCTGGACACCTGTGTCCTGGGAACATGACTGAGGTTTGATTGTTGAAACCTGTGGCCTGCGAACATGACTCAGATTTGATTCTGGAACCATGTGTCCTGGGAATATGACTGAGGTATGATTCTGGAAACCTTTGTCCTGGGAAAATGACTGAGGTTTCATTGTGAAAACATGTGGCCTGGGATCATGACTGAGGTTTGATGGTGGAACACTCTGACCTGGCAAAATGACTGAGGCTTGATTCTGGAACCCTGTGGCCTGGGAACTTGACTGAGGTTGGATGGCAGAAACCTGTGGACTGGCAACATGACTGAGGTTTGATTGTGTAACCCTGTGCACGGGGACCATGACTGAGGCCTGATACTGGAACCCCGTGGCGTGGGAACATGACATTGGTTTGATTCTGGAGCCCTGTTTACTGGGAACATGACTGAGGTTTGATGGTTGAACCCTTTGGCCTGGCAACATGATTGAGGTTTGATAGTGGAACCCTCAGGCTTGGGAATATGAGTGAGGCTTGATGGTGGAACCCTGTGGCCTGGCAATATGACTTAGGTTTGATTGTGGAACACTCTGGCCTGGGAACATGACTGAGGCTTGATGGTGGAACCGTGGCCTGGCAACAGGACTGAGGTTTGATTGTGGAACGCTCTGGCCTGGGAATATGACTGAGGTTTAATTGTGGAACCCTGTGGCCTGGGAACATGACTGGGATTTGATTTCTGAAACCTGTGTCCAGGGAACATGACTGAGGTTTTATTCTGGAAACCTGTGTCTTGGGAACACGACTGAGTTTTTATTCTGGAACCATGTGGCCTGGGAATATGAGTGAGGTTTGATTCTGGAAACCATTGGCCTGGGAACATGACTGATGTTAGAGTGTGCAATCCTCAGGCCTGGGAACATGACATCGGTTTGGATTCTGGTACCCTGTTGCCTGGGAACACGAAATCGGTTTGATTCCGGAAATCTGAGGCCTGGCAACATGACTGAGGTTTGATTCTGGATCTCTGTGGACTGGGAAAATGACTGAGGCGTGATTCTGAAGACCTGTGGCCTGGAAACATGACATCTGTTTAGATTGTGGAATACTTTGGCCCGGGAACCTGACTGAGCCTTGGTTCTGGAACACTGTGCACTAGGAACATGACTGAGGATTTATTCTGGAACCCTGTAGCCTGGGAACATAACTGAGGATTGATTCTGGAACCCTGTGGCCTGGGAACATAACATGGGTGGATTCTGGAACCCTGAGGCCTGGGAACAAGACATCTGTTTAGATTGTGGAATACTGTGACCCGGGAACCTGACTGAGCCTTGGTTCTGGAACCCTATGTACTGGGAATATGACTGAGGTTTTATTCTGGAACCCTGTAGCCTGGGAACATAACTGAGGATTGATTCTGGAACCCTGTGGCCTGGGAACATGACATGGGTGGATTCTGGAACCCTGAGGCCTGGGAACATGACATCTGTTTAGATTGTGGAATACTGTGCCCCGGGTACCTGACTGAGCCTTGATTCTGGAACCCTGTGGACTGGGAACATGACTGAGGTTTAATTCCGGAACCCTGTAACCTGCGAACATAACTGAGGATTGATTCTGGAACCCTGTGGCCTGGCCGCATGACATCGGTGGATTCTGGAACTCTGTGGCCTGGGAACCTGCGAACGGTTTGACTCTGGTACCCTGTGGCCTGGGAACATGTCTGAGGTTTGATGGTGGAAACCTTTGGCCTGGCAACATGACTGAGGATTGATTCTGGAAGACTGTGGCCAGGGAACATGATATCTGGTTGATTCTGGAAACCTGTGTCCTGGGAACAAGACTGAAGTTTGATTCTGGAACCCTGTGGCCTGGGAACATGACTGAGGTTTGTTTCTGGAAGCCTGTTCCCTGGGAACATGACTGCGGTTTGATTCTGGACACCTGTGTCCTGGGAACAAGACTGAGGTTTGATTCTGCAACCCTGTGGCTTGGGAACATGACTGAGGTTTGTTTCTGGAAGCCTGTTCTCTGGGAACATGACTGAGGTTTGATTCTGGACACCTGTGTCCTGGGAACATGACTGAGGTTTGATTGTTGAAACCTGTGGCCCGCGAACATGACTCAGGTTTGATTCTGGAAACATGTGTCCTGGGAATATGACTGAGGTTTGATTCTGGAAACCTTTGGCCTGGGAAAATGACTGAGGTTTCATTGTGGAAACATGTGGCCTGGGATCATGACTGACGTTTGATGGTGGAACACTCTGGCCTGGCAAAATGACTGAGGCTTGATTCTGGAGCCCTGTTTACTGGGAACATGACTGAGGTTTGATGGCAGAAACCTGTGGACTGGCAACATGACTGAGGTTTGATTCTGGACACCTGTGTCCTGGGAACATGACTGAGGTTTGATTGTTGAAACCTGTGGCCTTCGAACATGACTCAGGTTGATTCTGGAACCATGTGTCCTGGGAATATGACTGAGGTTTCATGGTTGAATCCTGTGGCCTGGCAACATGATTGAGGTTTGATAGTGGAACCCTCAGGCTTGGGAACATGAGTGAGGCTTGATGGTGGAAACCTGTGGCTTGGCAAGATGACTTAGGTTTGATTGTGGAACACTCTGGCCTGGGAACATGACTGAGGCTTTATGGTGGAACCGTGGCCTGGCAACAGGACTGAGGTTTGATTGTGGAACCCTCTGGTCTGGGAATATGACTGAGGTTTAATTGTGGAACCCTGTGGCCTGGGAACATGACTGGGATTTGATTTCTGAAACCTGTGTCCAGGGCACATGACTGAGGTTTTATTCTGGAACCCTGTGGCCTGGGAACACGACTGAGGTTTGATTCTGTAACCATGTGGCCTGGGAATATGACTGAGGTTTGATTCTGGAAACCATTGGCCTGGGAACATGACTGATGTTAGAGTGTGGAATCCTGTGCCCTGAGAACATGACATCGGTTTGGATTCTGGTACCCTGTTGCCTGGAAACATGAAATCGGTTTGATTCTGGAAACCTTAGGCCTGGGAATATGACTGAGGTTTGATGGTGGAACACTCTGGCCTGGCAAAATGACTGAGGCTTGATTCTGGAACCCTGTGGCCTGGGAACTTGACTGAGGTTGGATGGCAGAAACCTGTGGACTGGCAACATGACTGAGGTTTGATTGTGTAACCCTGTGCACGGGGACCATGACTGAGGCCTGATACTGGAACCCCGTGGCGTGGGAACATGACATTGGTTTGATTCTGGAGCCCTGTTTACTGGGAACATGACTGAGGTTTGATGGTTGAACCCTTTGGCCTGGCAACATGATTGAGGTTTGATAGTGGAACCCTCAGGCTTGGGAATATGAGTGAGGCTTGATGGTGGAACCCTGTGGCCTGGCAATATGACTTAGGTTTGATTGTGGAACACTCTGGCCTGGGAACATGACTGAGGCTTGATGGTGGAACCGTGGCCTGGCAACAGGACTGAGGTTTGATTGTGGAACGCTCTGGCCTGGGAATATGACTGAGGTTTAATTGTGGAACCCTGTGGCCTGGGAACATGACTGGGATTTGATTTCTGAAACCTGTGTCCAGGGAACATGACTGAGGTTTTATTCTGGAAACCTGTGTCTTGGGAACACGACTGAGTTTTTATTCTGGAACCATGTGGCCTGGGAATATGAGTGAGGTTTGATTCTGGAAACCATTGGCCTGGGAACATGACTGATGTTAGAGTGTGCAATCCTCAGGCCTTGGAACATGACATCGGTTTGGATTCTGGTACCCTGTTGCCTGGGAACACGAAATCGGTTTGATTCCGGAAATCTGAGGCCTGGCAACATGACTGAGGTTTGATTCTGGATCTCTGTGGACTGGGAAAATGACTGAGGCGTGATTCTGAAGACCTGTGGCCTGGAAACATGACATCTGTTTAGATTGTGGAATACTTTGGCCCGGAAACCTGACTGAGCCTTGGTTCTGGAACACTGTGCACTAGGAACATGACTGAGGATTTATTCTGGAACCCTGTAGCCTGGGAACATAACTGAGGATTGATTCTGGAACCCTGTGGCCTGGGAACATGACATGGGTGGATTCTGGAACCCTGAGGCCTGGGAACATGACATCTGTTTAGATTGTGGAATACTGTGCCCCGGGTACCTGACTGAGCCTTGATTCTGGAACCCTGTGGACTGGGAACATGACTGAGGTTTTATTCCGGAACCCTGTAACTTGCGAACATAACTGAGGATTGATTCTGGAACCCTGTGGCCTGGCCGCATGACATCGGTGGATTCTGGAACTCTGTGGCCTGGGAACCTGCGAACGGTTTGACTCTGGTACCCTGTGGCCTGGGAACATGTCTGAGGTTTGATGGTGGAAACCTTTGGCCTGGCAACATGACTGAGGATTGATTCTGGAAGACTGTGGCCAGGGAACATGATATCTGGTTGATTCTGGAAACCTGTGTCCTGGGAACAAGACTGAAGTTTGATTCTGGAACCCTGTGGCCTGGGAACATGACTGAGGTTTGTTTCTGGAAGCCTGTTCCCTGGGAACATGACTGCGGTTTGATTCTGGATACCTGTGTCCTGGGAACAAGACTGAGGTTTGATTCTGCAACCCTGTGGCTTGGGAACATGACTGAGGTTTGTTTCTGGAAGCCTGTTCTCTGGGAACATGACTGAGGTTTGATTCTGGACACCTGTGTCCTGGGAACATGACTGAGGTTTGATTGTTGAAACCTGTGGCCCGCGAACATGACTCAGGTTTGATTCTGGAACCATGTGTCCTGGGAATATGACTGAGGTTTGATTCTGGAAACCTTTGGCCTGGGAAAATGACTGAGGTTTCATTGTGAAAACATGTGGCCTGGGATCATGACTGACGTTTGATGGTGGAACACTCTGGCCTGGCAAAATGACTGAGGCTTGATTCTGGAGCCCTGTTTACTGGGAACATGACTGAGGTTTGATGGCAGAAACCTGTGGACTGGCAACATGACTGAGGTTTGATTTGGAACCCTGTGCACGGGGACCATGACTAAGGCCTGATACTGGAACCCCGTGGCATGGGAACATGACATTGGTTTGATTCTGGAACCCTGTTTAGTGGGAACATGACTGAGGTTTCATGGTTGAATCCTGTGGCCTGGCAACATGATTGAGGTTTGATAGTGGAACCCTCAGGCTTGGGAACATGAGTGAGGCTTGATGGTGGAACCCTGTGGCTTGTCAAGATGACTTAGGTTTGATTGTGGAACCCTCTGGTCTGGGAATATGACTGAGGTTTAATTGTGGAACCCTGTGGCCTGGGAACATGACTGGGATTTGATTTCTGAAACCTGTGTCCAGGGCACATGACTGAGGTTTTATTCTGGAACCCTGTGGCATGGGAACACGACTGAGGTTTGATTCTGTAACCATGTGGCCTGGGAATATGACTGAGGTTTGATTCTGGAAACCTTAGGCCTGGGAATATGACTGAGGTTTGACGGTGGTACCCTATGGCCTGGCAACATGACTGAGGATTGATTCTGGATCCCTGTGGCCTGGGAACATGACATCTGTTTAGATTGTGGAATACTGTGCCCCGGCAACCTGACTGAGCCTTGGTTCTGGAACCCTGTGGACTGGGAACATGACTGAGGTTTTATTCTGGAACCCTGTGTCCTGGGAACATGACTTGGGTGGATTCTGGAACCTTGAGGCCTGGGAACATAAAATCTGTATATATTGTGGAATACTGTGGCCTGGGAACTTGACTGAGCCTTGGTTCTGGAAACCTGTGGACTGGGAATATGACTGAGGTTTTATTCTGGAGCCGTGTAGCCTGGGAACATAACTGAGGATTCACTTTGAAACCCTGTGGTCCAGGAACATGACATGGGTGGATTCTGGAAACCTGAGGCCTTGGAACATGACATCTGTTTAGATTGTGGAACACTGCGGCCTGGGAAACTGCGAACGGTTTGACTCTGGAACCCTGTGGCCTGGGAACATGTCTGAGGTTTAGTGGTGGAAACCTGTGGCCTGGCAAAATGACTGAGGTTTGATTCTGGAACCCTGTGGCCTGGGAACATGACTGAGGTTTGTTTCTGGAAGCCTGTTCCCTGGGAACATGACTGAGGTTTGATTCTGGACACCTGTGTCCTGGGAACATGACTGAGGTTTGATTGTTGAAACCTGTGACCTGCGAACATGACTCAGATTTGATTCTGGAACCAAGTGTCCTGGGAATATGACTGAGGTATGATTCTGGAACCCTTTGTCCTGGGAGAATGACTGAGGTTTCATTGTGAAAACATGTGGCCTGGGATCATGACTGAGGTTTGATGGTGGAACACTCTGGCCTGGCAAAATGACTGAGGCTTGATTCTGGAACCCTGTGGCCTGGGAACTTGACTGAGGTTGGATGGCAGAAACCTGTGGACTGGCAACATGACTGAGGTTTGATTGTGTAACCCTGTGCACGGGGACCATGACTGAGGCCTGATACTGGAACCCCGTGGCGTGGGAACATGACATTGGTTTGATTCTGGAGCCCTGTTTACTGGGAACATGACTGAGGTTTGATGGTTGAACCCTTTGGCCTGGCAACATGATTGAGGTTTGATAGTGGAACCCTCAGGCTTGGGAATATGAGTGAGGCTTGATGGTGGAACCCTGTGGCCTGGCAATATGACTTAGGTTTGATTGTGGAACACTCTGGCCTGGGAACATGACTGAGGCTTGATGGTGGAACCGTGGCCTGGCAACAGGACTGAGGTTTGATTGTGGAACGCTATGGCCTGGGAATATGACTGAGGTTTAATTGTGGAACCCTGTGGCCTGGGAACATGACTGGGATTTGATTTCTGAAACCTGTGTCCAGGGAACATGACTGAGGTTTTATTCTAGAAACCTGTGTCTTGGGAACACGACTGAGTTTTTATTCTGGAACCATGTGGCCTGGGAATATGAGTGAGGTTTGATTCTGGAAACCATTGGCCTGGGAACATGACTGATGTTAGAGTGTGCAATCCTGAGGCCTGGGAACATGATATCGGTTTGGATTCTGGTACCCTGTTGCCTGGGAACACGAAATCGGTTTGATTCCGGAAATCTGAGGCCTGGCAACATGACTGAGGTTTGATTCTGGATCTCTGTGGACTGGGAAAATGACTGAGGCGTGATTCTGAAGACCTGTGGCCTGGAAACATGACATCTGTTTAGATTGTGGAATACTTTGGCCCGGGAACCTGACTGAGCCTTGGTTCTGGAACACTGTGCACTAGGAACATGACTGAGGATTTATTCTGGAACCCTGTAGCCTGGGAACATAACTGAGGATTGATTCTGGAACCCTGTGGCCTGGGAACATATCATGGGTGGATTCTGGAACCCTGAGGCCTGGGAACAAGACATCTGTTTAGATTGTGGAATACTGTGAACCGGGAACCTGACTGAGCCTTGGTTCTGGAACCCTATATACTGGGAATATGACTGAGGTTTTATTCTGGAACCCTGTAGCCCGGGAACATAACTGAGGATTGATTCTGGAACCCTGTGGCCTGGGAACATGACATGGGTGGATTCTGGAACCCTGAGGCCTGGGAACATGACATCTGTTTAGATTGTGGTATACTGTGCCCCGGGTACCTGACTGAGCCTTGATTCTGGAACCCTGTGGACTGGGAACATGACTGAGGTTTTATTCCGGAACCCTGTAACCTGCGAACATAACTGAGGATTGATTCTGGAACCCTGTGGCCTGGCCGCATGACATCGGTGGATTCTGGAACTCTGTGGCCTGGGAACCTGCGAACGGTTTGACTCTGGTACCCTGTGGCCTGGGAACATGTCTGAGGTTTGATGGTGGAAACCTTTGGCCTGGCAACATGACTGAGGATTGATTCTGAAAGACTGTGGCCAGGGAACATGATATCGGGTTGATTCTGGAAACCTGTGTCCTGGGAACAAGACTGAAGTTTGATTCTGGAACCCTGTGGCCTGGGAACATGACTGAGGTTTGTTTCTGGAAGCCTGTTCCCTGGGAACATGACTGCGGTTTGATTCTGGACACCTGTGTCCTGGGAACAAGACTGAGGTTTGATTCTGCAACCCTGTGGCTTGGGAACATGACTGAGGTTTGTTTCTGGAAGCCTGTTCTCTGGGAACATGACTGAGGTTTGATTCTGGACACCTGTGTCCTGGGAACATGACTGAGGTTTGATTGTTGAAACCTGTGGCCCGCGAACATGACTCAGGTTTGATTCTGGAACCATGTGTCCTGGGAATATGACTGAGGTTTGATTCTGGAAACCTTTGGCCTGGGAAAATGACTGAGGTTTCATTGTGGAAACATGTGGCCTGGGATCATGACTGACGTTTGATGGTGGAACACTCTGGCCTGGCAAAATGTCTGAGGCTTGATTCTGGAGCCCTGTTTACTGGGAACATGACTGAGGTTTGATGGCAGAAACCTGTGGACTGGCAACATGACTGAGGTTTGATTCTGGACACCTGTGTCCTGGGAACATGACTGAGGTTTGATTGTTGAAACCTGTGGCCTTCGAACATGACTCAGGTTGATTCTGGAACCATGTGTCCTGGGAATATGACTGAGGTTTCATGGTTGAATCCTGTGGCCTGGCAACATGATTGAGGTTTGATAGTGGAACCCTCAGGCTTGGGAACATGAGTGAGGCTTGATGGTGGAAACCTGTGGCTTGGCAAGATGACTTAGGTTTGATTGTGGAACACTCTGGCCTGGGAACATGACTGAGGCTTGATGGTGGAACCGTGGCCTGGCAACAGGACTGAGGTTTGATTGTGGAACCCTCTGGTCTGGGAATATGACTGAGGTTTAATTGTGGAACCCTGTGGCCTGGGAACATGACTGGGATTTGATTTCTGAAACCTGTGTCCAGGGCACATAACTGAGGTTTTATTCTGGAACCCTGTGGCCTGGGAACACGACTGAGGTTTGATTCTGTAACCATGTGGCCTGGGAATATGACTGAGGTTTGATTCTGGAAACCATTGGCCTGGGAACATGACTTATGTTAGAGTGTGGAATCCTGTGCCCTGAGAACATGACATCGGTTTGGATTCTGGTACCCTGTTGCCTGGAAACATGAAATCGGTTTGATTCTGGAAACCTTAGGCCTGGGAATATGACTGAGGTTTGATGGTGGTACCCTATGGCCTGGCAACATGACTGAGGTTTGATTCTGGATCCCTGTGGCCTGGGAACATGACATCTGTTTAGATTGTGGAATACTGTGCCCCGGGAACCTGACTGAGCCTTGGTTCTGGAACCCTGTGGACTGGGAACATGACTGAGGTTTTATTCTGGAACCCTGTGTCCTGGGAACATGACTTGGGTAGATTCTGGAACCTTGAGGCCTGGGAACATAAAATCTGTATATATTGTGGAATACTGTGGCCTGGGAACTTGACTGAGCCTTGGTTCTGGAAACCTGTGGACTGGGAATATGACTGAGGTTTTATTCTGGAGCCGTGTAGCCTGGGAACATAACTGAGGATTCACTTTGAAACCCTGTGGCCCAGGAACATGACATGGGTGGATTCTGGAAACCTGAGGCCTTGGAACATGACATCTGTTTAGATTGTGGAACACTGCGGCCTGGGAAACTGCGAACGGTTTGACTCTGGAACCCTGTGGCCTGGGAACATGTCTGAGGTTTGGTGGTGGAAACCTGTGGCCTGGCAAAATGACTGAGGTTTGATTCTGGAACCCTGTGGCCTGGGAACATGACTGAGGTTTGTTTCTGGAAGCCTGTTCCCTGGGAACATGACTGAGGTTTGATTCTGGACACCTGTGTCCTGGGAACATGACTGAGGTTTGATTGTTGAAACCTGTGGCCTGCGAACATGACTCAGATTTGATTCTGGAACCATGTGTCCTGGGAATATGACTGAGGTATGATTCTGGAAACCTTTGTCCTGGGAAAATGACTGAGGTTTCATTGTGAAAACATGTGGCCTGGGATCATGACTGAGGTTTGATGGTGGAACACTCTGGCCTGGCAAAATGACTGAGGCTTGATTCTGGAACCCTGTGGCCTGGGAACTTGACTGAGGTTGGATGGCAGAAACCTGTGGACTGGCAACATGACTGAGGTTTGATTGTGTAACCCTGTGCACGGGGACCATGACTGAGGCCTGATACTGGAACCCCGTGGCGTGGGAACATGACATTGGTTTGATTCTGGAGCCCTGTTTACTGGGAACATGACTGAGGTTTGATGGTTGAACCCTTTGGCCTGGCAACATGATTGAGGTTTGATAGTGGAACCCTCAGGCTTGGGAATATGAGTGAGGCTTGATGGTGGAACCCTGTGGCCTGGCAATATGACTTAGGTTTGATTGTGGAACACTCTGGCCTGGGAACATGACTGAGGCTTGATGGTGGAACCGTGGCCTGGCAACAGGACTGAGGTTTGATTGTGGAACGCTCTGGCCTGGGAATATGACTGAGGTTTAATTGTGGAACCCTGTGGCCTGGGAACATGACTGGGATTTGATTTCTGAAACCTGTGTCCAGGGAACATGACTGAGGTTTTATTCTGGAAACCTGTGTCTTGGGAACACGACTGAGTTTTTATTCTGGAACCATGTGGCCTGGGAATATGAGTGAGGTTTGATTCTGGAAACCATTGGCCTGGGAACATGACTGATGTTAGAGTGTGCAATCCTCAGGCCTGGGAACATGACATCGGTTTGGATTCTGGTACCCTGTTGCCTGGGAACACGAAATCGGTTTGATTCCGGAAATCTGAGGCCTGGCAACATGACTGAGGTTTGATTCTGGATCTCTGTGGACTGGGAAAATGACTGAGGCGTGATTCTGAAGACCTGTGGCCTGGAAACATGACATCTGTTTAGATTGTGGAATACTTTGGCCCGGGAACCTGACTGAGCCTTGGTTCTGGAACACTGTGCACTAGGAACATGACTGAGGATTTATTCTGGAACCCTGTAGCCTGGTAACATAACTGAGGATTGATTCTGGAACCCTGTGGCCTGGGAACATAACATGGGTGGATTCTGGAACCCTGAGGCCTGGGAACAAGACATCTGTTTAGATTGTGGAATACTGTGACCCGGGAACCTGACTGAGCCTTGGTTCTGGAACCCTATGTACTGGGAATATGACTGAGGTTTTATTCTGGAACCCTGTAGCCTGGGAACATAACTGAGGATTGATTCTGGAACCCTGTGGCCTGGGAACATGACATGGGTGGATTCTGGAACCCTGAGGCCTGGGAACATGACATCTGTTTAGATTGTGGAATACTGTGCACCGGGTACCTGACTGAGCCTTGATTCTGGAACCCTGTGGACTGGGAACATGACTGAGGTTTTATTCCGGAACCCTGTAACCTGCGAACATAACTGAGGATTGATTCTGGAACCCTGTGGCCTGGCCGCATGACATCGGTGGATTCTGGAACTCTGTGGCCTGGGAACCTGCGAACGGTTTGACTCTGGTACCCTGTGGCCTGGGAACATGTCTGAGGTTTGATGGTGGAAACCTTTGTCCTGGCAACATGACTGAGGATTGATTCTGGAAGACTGTGCCTAGGGAACATGATATCTGGTTGATTCTGGAAACCTGTGTCCTGGGAACAAGACTGAAGTTTGATTCTGGAACCCTGTGGCCTGGGAACATGACTGAGGTTTGTTTCTGGAAGCCTGTTCCCTGGGAACATGACTGCGGTTTGATTCTGGACACCTGTGTCCTGGGAACAAGACTGAGGTTTGATTCTGCAACCCTGTGGCTTGGGAACATGACTGAGGTTTGTTTCTGGAAGCCTGTTCTCTGGGAACATGACTGAGGTTTGATTCTGGACACCTGTGTCCTGGGAACATGACTGAGGTTTGATTGTTGAAACCTGTGGCCCGCGAACATGACTCAGGTTTGATTCTGGAACCATGTGTCCTGGGAATATGACTGAGGTTTGATTCTGGAAACCTTTGGCCTGGGAAAATGACTGAGGTTTCATTGTGGAAACATGTGGCCTGGGATCATGACTGACGTTTGATGGTGGAACACTCTGGCCTGGCAAAATGACTGAGGCTTGATTCTGGAGCCCTGTTTACTGGGAACATGACTGAGGTTTGATGGCAGAAACCTGTGGACTGGCAACATGACTGAGGTTTGATTCTGGACACCTGTGTCCTGGGAACATGACTGAGGTTTGATTGTTGAAACCTGTGGCCTTCGAACATGACTCAGGTTGATTCTGGAACCATGTGTCCTGGGAATATGACTGAGGTTTCATGGTTGAATCCTGTGGCCTGGCAACATGATTGAGGTTTGATAGTGGAACCCTCAGGCTTGGGAACATGAGTGAGGCTTGATGGTGGAAACCTGTGGCTTGGCAAGATGACTTAGGTTTGATTGTGGAACACTCTGGCCTGGGAACATGACTGAGGCTTGATGGTGGAACCGTGGCGTGGCAACAGGACTGAGGTTTGATTGTGGAACCCTCTGGTCTGGGAATATGACTGAGGTTTAATTGTGGAACCCTGTGGCCTGGGAACATGACTGGGATTTGATTTCTGAAACCTGTGTCCAGGGCACATGACTGAGGTTTTATTCTGGAACCCTGTGGCCTGGGAACACGACTGAGGTTTGATTCTGTAACCATGTGGCCTGGGAATATGACTGAGGTTTGATTCTGGAAACCATTGGCCTGGGAACATGACTGATGTTAGAGTGTGGAATCCTGTGCCCTGAGAACATGACATCGGTTTGGATTCTGGTACCCTGTTGCCTGGAAACATGAAATCGGTTTGATTCTGGAAACCTTAGGCCTGGGAATATGACTGAGGTTTGATGGTGGTACCCTATGGCCTGGCAACATGACTGAGGTTTGATTCTGGATCCCTGTGGCCTGGGAACATGACATCTGTTTAGATTGTGGAATACTGTGCCCCGGGAACCTGACTGAGCCTTGGTTCTGGAACCCTGTGGACTGGGAACATGACTGAGGTTTTATTCTGGAACCCTGTGTCCTGGGAACATGACTTGGGTGGATTCTGGAACCTTGAGGCCTGGGAACATAAAATCTGTATATATTGTGGAATACTCTGGCCTGGGAACTTGACTGAGCCTTGGTTCTGGAAACCTGTGGACTGGGAATATGACTGAGGTTTTATTCTGGAGCCGTGCAGCCTGGGAACATAACTGAGGATTCACTTTGAAACCCTGTGGCCCAGGAACATGACATGGGTGGATTCTGGAAACCTGAGGCCTTGGAACATGACATCTGTTTAGATTGTGGAACACTGCGGCCTGGGAAACTGCGAACGGTTTGACTCTGGAACCCTGTGGCCTGGGAACATGTCTGAGCTTTGGTGGTGGAAACCTGTGGCCTGGCAAAATGACTGAGGTTTGATTCTGAAAGACTGTGGCCAGGGAACATGATATCGGGTTGATTCTGGAAACCTGTGTCCTGGGAACAAGACTGAGGTTTGATTCTGGAACCCTGTGGCCTGGGAACATGACTGAGGTTTGTTTCTGGAAGCCTGTTCCCTGGGAACATGACTGAGGTTTGATTCTGGACACCTGTGTCCTGGGAACATGACTGAGGTTTGATTGTTGAAACCTGTGGCCTGCGAACATGACTCAGGTTTGATTCTGGAAACATGTGTCCTGGGAATATGACTGAGGTATGATTCTGGAAACCTTTGTCCTGGGAAAATGACTGAGGTTTCATTGTGAAAACATGTGGCCTGGGATCATGACTGAGGTTTGATGGTGGAACACTCTGGCCTGGCAAAATGACTGAGGCTTGATTCTGGAACCCTGTGGCCTGGGAACTTGACTGAGGTTGGATGGCAGAAACCTGTGGACTGGCAACATGACTGAGGTTTGATTGTGTAACCCTGTGCACGGGGACCATGACTGAGGCCTGATACTGGAACCCCGTGGCGTGGGAACATGACATTGGTTTGATTCTGGAGCCCTGTTTACTGGGAACATGACTGAGGTTTGATGGTTGAACCCTTTGGCCTGGCAACATGATTGAGGTTTGATAGTGGAACCCTCAGGCTTGGGAATATGAGTGAGGCTTGATGGTGGAACCCTGTGGCCTGGCAATATGACTTAGGTTTGATTGTGGAACACTCTGGCCTGGGAACATGACTGAGGCTTGATGGTGGAACCGTGGCCTGGCAACAGGACTGAGGTTTGATTGTGGAACGCTCTGGCCTGGGAATATGACTGAGGTTTAATTGTGGAACCCTGTGGCCTGGGAACATGACTGGGATTTGATTTCTGAAACCTGTGTCCAGGGAACATGACTGAGGTTTTATTCTGGAAACCTGTGTCTTGGGAACACGACTGAGTTTTTATTCTGGAACCATGTGGCCTGGGAATATGAGTGAGGTTTGATTCTGGAAACCATTGGCCTGGGAACATGACTGATGTTAGAGTGTGCAATCCTGAGGCCTGGGAACATGACATCGGTTTGGATTCTGGTACCCTGTTGCCTGGGAACACGAAATCGGTTTGATTCCGGAAATCTGAGGCCTGGCAACATGACTGAGGTTTGATTCTGGATCTCTGTGGACTGGGAAAATGACTGAGGCGTGATTCTGAAGACCTGTGGCCTGGAAACATGACATCTGTTTAGATTGTGGAATACTTTGGCCCGGGAACCTGACTGAGCCTTGGTTCTGGAACACTGTGCACTAGGAACATGACTGAGGATTTATTCTGGAACCCTGTAGCCTGGGAACATAACTGAGGATTGATTCTGGAACCCTGTGGCCTGGGAACATAACATGGGTGGATTCTGGAACCCTGAGGCCTGGGAACAAGACATCTGTTTAGATTGTGGAATACTGTGACCCGGGAACCTGACTGAGCCTTGGTTCTGGAACCCTATGTACTGGGAATATGACTGAGGTTTTATTCTGGAACCCTGTAGCCTGGGAACATAACTGAGGATTGATTCTGGAACCCTGTGGCCTGGGAACATGACATGGGTGGATTCTGGAACCCTGAGGCCTGGGAACATGACATCTGTTTAGATTGTGGAATACTGTGCCCCGGGTACCTGACTGAGCCTTGATTCTGGAACCCTGTGGACTGGGAACATGACTGAGGTTTTATTCCGGAACCCTGTAACCTGCGAACATAACTGAGGATTGATTCTGGAACGCTGTGGCCTGGCCGCATGACATCGGTGGATTCTGGAACTCTGTGGCCTGGGAACCTGCGAACGGTTTGACTCTGGTACCCTGTGGCCTGGGAACATGTCTGAGGTTTGATGGTGGAAACCTTTGTCCTGGCAACATGACTGAGGATTGATTCTGGAAGACTGTGCCTAGGGAACATGATATCTGGTTGATTCTGGAAACCTGTGTCCTGGGAACAAGACTGAAGTTTGATTCTGGAACCCTGTGGCCTGGGAACATGACTGAGGTTTGTTTCTGGAAGCCTGTTCCCTGGGAACATGACTGCGGTTTGATTCTGGACACCTGTGTCCTGGGAACAAGACTGAGGTTTGATTCTGCAACCCTGTGGCTTGGGAACATGACTGAGGTTTGTTTCTGGAAGCCTGTTCTCTGGGAACATGACTGAGGTTTGATTCTGGACACCTGTGTCCTGGGAACATGACTGAGGTTTGATTGTTGAAACCTGTGGCCCGCGAACATGACTCATGTTTGATTCTGGAACCATGTGTCCTGGGAATATGACTGAGGTTTGATTCTGGAAACCTTTGGCCTGGGAAAATGACTGAGGTTTCATTGTGGAAACATGTGGCCTGGTATCATGACTGACGTTTGATGGTGGAACACTCTGGCCTGGCAAAATGACTGAGGCTTGATTCTGGAGCCCTGTTTACTGGGAACATGACTGAGGTTTGATGGCAGAAACCTGTGGACTGGCAACATGACTGAGGTTTGATTCTGGACACCTGTGTCCTGGGAACATGACTGAGGTTTGATTGTTGAAACCTGTGACCTTCGAACATGACTCAGGTTGATTCTGGAACCATGTGTCCTGGGAATATGACTGAGGTTTCATGGTTGAATCCTGTGGCCTGGCAACATGATTGAGGTTTGATAGTGGAACCCTCAGGCTTGGGAACATGAGTGAGGCTTGATGGTGGAAACCTGTGGCTTGGCAAGATGACTTAGGTTTGATTGTGGAACACTCTGGCCTGGGAACAGGACTGAGGCTTGATGGTGGAACCGTGGCGTGGCAACAGGACTGAGGTTTGATTGTGGAACCCTCTGGTCTGGGAATATGACTGAGGTTTAATTGTGGAACCCTGTGGCCTGGGAACATGACTGGGATTTGATTTCTGAAACCTGTGTCCAGGGCACATGACTGAGGTTTTATTCTGGAACCCTGTGGCCTGGGAACACGACTGAGGTTTGATTCTGTAACCATGTGGCCTGGGAATATGACTGAGGTTTGATTCTGGAAACCATTGGCCTGGGAACATGACTGATGTTAGAGTGTGGAATCCTGTGCCCTGAGAACATGACATCGGTTTGGATTCTGGTACCCTGTTGCCTGGAAACATGAAATCGGTTTGATTCTGGAAACCTTAGGCCTGGGAATATGACTGAGGTTTGATGGTGGTACCCTATGGCCTGGCAACATGACTGAGGTTTGATTCTGGATCCCTGTGGCCTGGGAACATGACATCTGTTTAGATTGTGGAATACTGTGCCCCGGGAACCTGACTGAGCCTTGGTTCTGGAACCCTGTGGACTGGGAACATGACTGAGGTTTTATTCTGGAACCCTGTGTCCTGGGAACATGACTTGGGTGGATTCTGGAACCTTGAGGCCTGGGAACATAAAATCTGTATATATTGTGGAATACTCTGGCCTGGGAACTTGACTGAGCCTTGGTTCTGGAAACCTGTGGACTGGGAATATGACTGAGGTTTTATTCTGGAGCCGTGCAGCCTGGGAACATAACTGAGGATTCACTTTGAAACCCTGTGGCCCAGGAACATGACATGGGTGGATTCTGGAAACCTGAGGCCTTGGAACATGACATCTGTTTAGATTGTGGAACACTGCGGCCTGGGAAACTGCGAACGGTTTGACTCTGGAACCCTGTGGCCTGGGAACATGTCTGAGCTTTGGTGGTGGAAACCTGTGGCCTGGCAAAATGACTGAGGTTTGATTCTGAAAGACTGTGGCCAGGGAACATGATATCGGGTTGATTCTGGAAACCTGTGTCCTGGGAACAAGACTGAGGTTTGATTCTGGAACCCTGTGGCCTGGGAACATGACTGAGGTTTGTTTCTGGAAGCCTGTTCCCTGGGAACATGACTGAGGTTTGATTCTGGACACCTGTGTCCTGGGAACATGACTGAGGTTTGATTGTTGAAACCTGTGGCCTGCGAACATGACTCAGGTTTGATTCTGGAAACATGTGTCCTGGGAATATGACTGAGGTATGATTCTGGAAACCTTTGTCCTGGGAAAATGACTGAGGTTTCATTGTGAAAACATGTGGCCTGGGATCATGACTGAGGTTTGATGGTGGAACACTCTGGCCTGGCAAAATGACTGAGGCTTGATTCTGGAACCCTGTGGCCTGGGAACTTGACTGAGGTTGGATGGCAGAAACCTGTGGACTGGCAACATGACTGAGGTTTGATTGTGTAACCCTGTGCACGGGGACCATGACTGAGGCCTGATACTGGAACCCCGTGGCGTGGGAACATGACATTGGTTTGATTCTGGAGCCCTGTTTACTGGGAACATGACTGAGGTTTGATGGTTGAACCCTTTGGCCTGGCAACATGATTGAGGTTTGATAGTGGAACCCTCAGGCTTGGGAATATGAGTGAGGCTTGATGGTGGAACCCTGTGGCCTGGCAATATGACTTAGGTTTGATTGTGGAACACTCTGGCCTGGGAACATGACTGAGGCTTGATGGTGGAACCGTGGCCTGGCAACAGGACTGAGGTTTGATTGTGGAACGCTCTGGCCTGGGAATATGACTGAGGTTTAATTGTGGAACCCTGTGGCCTGGGAACATGACTGGGATTTGATTTCTGAAACCTGTGTCCAGGGAACATGACTGAGGTTTTATTCTGGAAACCTGTGTCTTGGGAACACGACTGAGTTTTTATTCTGGAACCATGTGGCCTGGGAATATGAGTGAGGTTTGATTCTGGAAACCATTGGCCTGGGAACATGACTGATGTTAGAGTGTGCAATCCTGAGGCCTGGGAACATGACATCGGTTTGGATTCTGGTACCCTGTTGCCTGGGAACACGAAATCGGTTTGATTCCGGAAATCTGAGGCCTGGCAACATGACTGAGGTTTGATTCTGGATCTCTGTGGACTGGGAAAATGACTGAGGCGTGATTCTGAAGACCTGTGGCCTGGAAACATGACATCTGTTTAGATTGTGGAATACTTTGGCCCGGGAACCTGACTGAGCCTTGGTTCTGGAACACTGTGCACTAGGAACATGACTGAGGATTTATTCTGGAACCCTGTAGCCTGGGAACATAACTGAGGATTGATTCTGGAACCCTGTGGCCTGGGAACATAACATGGGTGGATTCTGGAACCCTGAGGCCTGGGAACAAGACATCTGTTTAGATTGTGGAATACTGTGACCCGGGAACCTGACTGAGCCTTGGTTCTGGAACCCTATGTACTGGGAATATGACTGAGGTTTTATTCTGGAACCCTGTAGCCTGGGAACATAACTGAGGATTGATTCTGGAACCCTGTGGCCTGGGAACATGACATGGGTGGATTCTGGAACCCTGAGGCCTGGGAACATGACATCTGTTTAGATTGTGGAATACTGTGCCCCGGGTACCTGACTGAGCCTTGATTCTGGAACCCTGTGGACTGGGAACATGACTGAGGTTTTATTCCGGAACCCTGTAACCTGCGAACATAACTGAGGATTGATTCTGGAACCCTGTGGCCTGGCCGCATGACATCGGTGTATTCTGGAACTCTGTGGCCTGGGAACCTGCGAACGGTTTGACTCTGGTACCCTGTGGCCTGGGAACATGTCTGAGGTTTGATGGTGGAAACCTTTGGCCTGGCAACATGACTGAGGATTGATTCTGGAAGACTGTGGCCAGGGAACATGATATCTGGTTGATTCTGGAAACCTGTGTCCTGGGAACAAGACTGAAGTTTGATTCTGGAACCCTGTGGCCTGGGAACATGACTGAGGTTTGTTTCTGGAAGCCTGTTCCCTGGGAACATGACTGCGGTTTGATTCTGGACACCTGTGTCCTGGGAACAAGACTGAGGTTTGATTCTGCAACCCTGTGGCTTGGGAACATGACTGAGGTTTGTTTCTGGAAGCCTGTTCTCTGGGAACATGACTGAGGTTTGATTCTGGACACCTGTGTCCTGGGAACATGACTGAGGTTTGATTGTTGAAACCTGTGGCCCGCGAACATGACTCAGGTTTGATTCTGGAACCATGTGTCCTGGGAATATGACTGAGGTTTGATTCTGGAAACCTTTGGCCTGGGAAAATGACTGAGGTTTCATTGTGGAAACATGTGGCCTGGGATCATGACTGACGTTTGATGGTGGAACACTCTGGCCTGGCAAAATGACTGAGGCTTGATTCTGGAGCCCTGTTTACTGGGAACATGACTGAGGTTTGATGGCAGAAACCTGTGGACTGGCAACATGACTGAGGTTTGATTCTGGACACCTGTGTCCTGGGAACATGACTGAGGTTTGATTGTTGAAACCTGTGGCCTTCGAACATGACTCAGGTTGATTCTGGAACCATGTGTCCTGGGAATATGACTGAGGTTTCATGGTTGAATCCTGTGGCCTGGCAACATGATTGAGGTTTGATAGTGGAACCCTCAGGCTTGGGAACATGAGTGAGGCTTGATGGTGGAAACCTGTGGCTTGGCAAGATGACTTAGGTTTGATTGTGGAACACTCTGGCCTGGGAACATGACTGAGGCTTGATGGTGGAACCGTGGCCTGGCAACAGGACTGAGGTTTGATTGTGGAACCCTCTGGTCTGGGAATATGACTGAGGTTTAATTGTGGAACCCTGTGGCCTGGGAACATGACTGGGATTTGATTTCTGAAACCTGTGTCCAGGGCACATGACTGAGGTTTTATTCTGGAACCCTGTGGCCTGGGAACACGACTGAGGTTTGATTCTGTAACCATGTGGCCTGGGAATATGACTGAGGTTTGATTCTGGAAACCATTGGCCTGGGAACATGACTGATGTTAGAGTGTGGAATCCTGTGCCCTGAGAACATGACATCGGTTTGGATTCTGGTACCCTGTTGCCTGGAAACATGAAATCGGTTTGATTCTGGAAACCTTAGGCCTGGGAATATGACTGAGGTTTGATGGTGGTACCCTATGGCCTGGCAACATGACTGAGGTTTGATTCTGGATCCCTGTGGCCTGGGAACATGACATCTGTTTAGATTGTGGAATACTGTGCCCCGGGAACCTGACTGAGCCTTGGTTCTGGAACCCTGTGGACTGGGAACATGACTGAGGTTTTATTCTGGAACCCTGTGTCCTGGGAACATGACTTGGGTGGATTCTGGAACCTTGAGGCCTGGGAACATAAAATCTGTATATATTGTGGAATACTCTGGCCTGGGAACTTGACTGAGCCTTGGTTCTGGAAACCTGTGGACTGGGAATATGACTGAGGTTTTATTCTGGAGCCGTGCAGCCTGGGAACATAACTGAGGATTCACTTTGAAACCCTGTGGCCCAGGAACATGACATGGGTGGATTCTGGAAACCTGAGGCCTTGGAACATGACATCTGTTTAGATTGTGGAACACTGCGGCCTGGGAAACTGCGAACGGTTTGACTCTGGAACCCTGTGGCCTGGGAACATGTCTGAGCTTTGGTGGTGGAAACCTGTGGCCTGGCAAAATGACTGAGGTTTGATTCTGAAAGACTGTGGCCAGGGAACATGATATCGGGTTGATTCTGGAAACCTGTGTCCTGGGAACAAGACTGAGGTTTGATTCTGGAACCCTGTGGCCTGGGAACATGACTGAGGTTTGTTTCTGGAAGCCTGTTCCCTGGGAACATGACTGAGGTTTGATTCTGGACACCTGTGTCCTGGGAACATGACTGAGGTTTGATTGTTGAAACCTGTGGCCTGCGAACATGACTCAGATTTGATTCTGGAACCATGTGTCCTGGGAATATGACTGAGGTATGATTCTGGAAACCTTTGTCCTGGGAAAATGACTGAGGTTTCATTTTGAAAACATGTGGCCTGGGATCATGACTGAGGTTTGATGGTGGAACACTCTGGCCTGGCAAAATGACTGAGGCTTGATTCTGGAACCCTGTGGCCTGGGAACTTGACTGAGGTTGGATGGCAGAAACCTGTGGACTGGCAACATGACTGAGGTTTGATTGTGTAACCCTGTGCACGGGGACCATGACTGAGGCCTGATACTGGAACCCCGTGGCGTGGGAACATGACATTGGTTTGATTCTGGAGCCCTGTTTACTGGGAACATGACTGAGGTTTGATGGTTGAACCCTTTGGCCTGGCAACATGATTGAGGTTTGATAGTGGAACCCTCAGGCTTGGGAATATGAGTGAGGCTTGATGGTGGAACCCTGTGGCCTGGCAATATGACTTAGGTTTGATTGTGGAACACTCTGGCCTGGGAACATGACTGAGGCTTGATGGTGGAACCGTGGCCTGGCAACAGGACTGAGGTTTGATTGTGGAACGCTCTGGCCTGGGAATATGACTGAGGTTTAATTGTGGAACCCTGTGGCCTGGGAACATGACTGGGATTTGATTTCTGAAACCTGTGTCCAGGGAACATGACTGAGGTTTTATTCTGGAAACCTGTGTCTTGGGAACACGACTGAGTTTTTATTCTGGAACCATGTGGCCTGGGAATATGAGTGAGGTTTGATTCTGGAAACCATTGGCCTGGGAACATGACTGATGTTAGAGTGTGCAATCCTCAGGCCTGGGAACATGACATCGGTTTGGATTCTGGTACCCTGTTGCCTGGGAACACGAAATCGGTTTGATTCCGGAAATCTGAGGCCTGGCAACATGACTGAGGTTTGATTCTGGATCTCTGTGGACTGGGAAAATGACTGAGGCGTGATTCTGAAGACCTGTGGCCTGGAAACATGACATCTGTTTAGATTGTGGAATACTTTGGCCCGGAAACCTGACTGAGCCTTGGTTCTGGAACACTGTGCACTAGGAACATGACTGAGGATTTATTCTGGAACCCTGTAGCCTGGTAACATAACTGAGGATTGATTCTGGAACCCTGTGGCCTGGGAACATAACATGGGTGGATTCTGGAACCCTGAGGCCTGGGAACAAGACATCTGTTTAGATTGTGGAATACTGTGACCCGGGAACCTGACTGAGCCTTGGTTCTGGAACCCTATATACTGGGAATATGACTGAGGTTTTATTCTGGAACCCTGTAGCCTGGGAACATAACTGAGGATTGATTCTGGAACCCTGTGGCCTGGGAACATGACATGGGTGGATTCTGGAACCCTGAGGCCTGGGAACATGACATCTGTTTAGATTGTGGAATACTGTGCACCGGGTACCTGACTGAGCCTTGATTCTGGAACCCTGTGGACTGGGAACATGACTGAGGTTTTATTCCGGAACCCTGTAACCTGCGAACATAACTGAGGATTGATTCTGGAACCCTGTGGCCTGGCCGCATGACATCGGTGGATTCTGGAACTCTGTGGCCTGGGAACCTGCGAACGGTTTGACTCTGGTACCCTGTGGCCTGGGAACATGTCTGAGGTTTGATGGTGGAAACCTTTGGCCTGGCAACATGACTGAGGATTGATTCTGGAAGACTGTGGCCAGGGAACATGATATCTGGTTGATTCTGGAAACCTGTGTCCTGGGAACAAGACTGAAGTTTGATTCTGGAACCCTGTGGCCTGGGAACATGACTGAGGTTTGTTTCTGGAAGCCTGTTCCCTGGGAACATGACTGCGGTTTGATTCTGGACACCTGTGTCCTGGGAACAAGACTGAGGTTTGATTCTGCAACCCTGTGGCTTGGGAACATGACTGAGGTTTGTTTCTGGAAGCCTGTTCTCTGGGAACATGACTGAGGTTTGATTCTGGACACCTGTGTCCTGGGAACATGACTGAGTTTTGATTGTTGAAACCTGTGGCCCGCGAACATGACTCAGGTTTGATTCTGGAACCATGTGTCCTGGGAATATGACTGAGGTTTGATTCTGGAAACCTTTGGCCTGGGAAAATGACTGAGGTTTCATTGTGGAAACATGTGGCCTGGGATCATGACTGACGTTTGATGGTGGAACACTCTGGCCTGGCAAAATGACTGAGGCTTGATTCTGGAGCCCTGTTTACTGGGAACATGACTGAGGTTTGATGGCAGAAACCTGTGGACTGGCAACATGACTGAGGTTTGATTCTGGACACCTGTGTCCTGGGACCATGACTGAGGTTTGATTGTTGAAACCTGTGGCCTTCGAACATGACTCAGGTTGATTCTGGAACCATGTGTCCTGGGAATATGACTGAGGTTTCATGGTTGAATCCTGTGGCCTGGCAACATGATTGAGGTTTGATAGTGGAACCCTCAGGCTTGGGAACATGAGTGAGGCTTGATGGTGGAAACCTGTGGCTTGGCAAGATGACTTAGGTTTGATTGTGGAACACTCTGGCCTGGGAACATGACTGAGGCTTGATGGTGGAACCGTGGCCTGGCAACAGGACTGAGGTTTGATTGTGGAACCCTCTGGTCTGGGAATATGACTGAGGTTTAATTGTGGAACCCTGTGGCCTGGGAACATGACTGGGATTTGATTTCTGAAACCTGTGTCCAGGGCACATGACTGAGGTTTTATTCTGGAACCCTGTGGCCTGGGAACACGACTGAGGTTTGATTCTGTAACCATGTGGCCTGGGAATATGACTGAGGTTTGATTCTGGAAACCATTGGCCTGGGAACATGACTGATGTTAGAGTGTGGAATCCTGTGCCCTGAGAACATGACATCGGTTTGGATTCTGGTACCCTGTTGCCTGGAAACATGAAATCGGTTTGATTCTGGAAACCTTAGGCCTGGGAATATGACTGAGGTTTGATGGTGGTACCCTATGGCCTGGCAACATGACTGAGGTTTGATTCTGGATCCCTGTGGCCTGGGAACATGACATCTGTTTAGATTGTGGAATACTGTGCCCCGGGAACCTGACTGAGCCTTGGTTCTGGAACCCTGTGGACTGGGAACATGACTGAGGTTTTATTCTGGACCCCTGTGTCCTGGGAACATGACTTGGGTGGATTCTGGAACCTTGAGGCATGGGAACATAAAATCTGTATATATTGTGGAATACTCTGGCCTGGGAACTTGACTGAGCCTTGGTTCTGGAAACCTGTGGACTGGGAATATGACTGAGGTTTTATTCTGGAGCCGTGCAGCGTGGGAACATAACTGAGGATTAACTTTGAAACCCTGTGGCCCAGGAACATGACATGGGTGGAATCTGGAAACCTGAGGCCTTGGAACATGACATCTGTTTAGATTGTGGAACACTGCGGCCTGGGAAACTGCAAACGGTTTGACTCTGGAACCCTGTGGCCTGGGAACATGTCTGAGCTTTGGTGGTGGAAACCTGTGGCCTGGCAAAATGACTGAGGTTTGATTCTGAAAGACTGTGGCCAGGGAACATGATATCGGGTTGATTCTGGAAACCTGTGTCCTGGGAACAAGACTGAGGTTTGATTCTGGAACCCTGTGGCCTGGGAACATGACTGAGGTTTGTTTCTGGAAGCCTGTTCCCTGGGAACATGACTGAGGTTTGATTCTGGACACCTGTGTCCTGGGAACATGACTGAGGTTTGATTGTTGAAACCCGTGGCCTGCGAACATGACTCAGATTTGATTCTGGAACCATGTGTCCTGGGAATATGACTGAGGTATGATTCTGGAACCCTTTGTCCTGGGAGAATGACTGAGGTTTCATTGTGAAAACATGTGGCCTGGGATCATGACTGAGGTTTGATGGTGGAACACTCTGGCCTGGCAAAATGACTGAGGCTTGATTCTGGAACCCTGTGGCCTGGGAACTTGACTGAGGTTGGATGGCAGAAACCTGTGGACTGGCAACATGACTGAGGTTTGATTGTGTAACCCTGTGCACGGGGACCATGACTGAGGCCTGATACTGGAACCCCGTGGCGTGGGAACATGACATTGGTTTGATTCTGGAGCCCTGTTTACTGGGAACATGACTGAGGTTTGATGGTTGAACCCTTTGGCCTGGCAACATGATTGAGGTTTGATAGTGGAACCCTCAGGCTTGGGAATATGAGTGAGGCTTGATGGTGGAACCCTGTGGCCTGGCAATATGACTTAGGTTTGATTGTGGAACACTCTGGCCTGGGAACATGACTGAGGCTTGATGGTGGAACCGTGGCCTGGCAACAGGACTGAGGTTTGATTGTGGAACGCTCTGGCCTGGGAATATGACTGAGGTTTAATTGTGGAACCCTGTGGCCTGGGAACATGACTGGGATTTGATTTCTGAAACCTGTGTCCAGGGAACATGACTGAGGTTTTATTCTGGAAACCTGTGTCTTGGGAACACGACTGAGTTTTTATTCTGGAACCATGTGGCCTGGGAATATGAGTGAGGTTTGATTCTGGAAACCATTGGCCTGGGAACATGACTGATGTTAGAGTGTGCAATCCTCAGGCCTGGGAACATGACATCGGTTTGGATTCTGGTACCCTGTTGCCTGGGAACACGAAATCGGTTTGATTCCGGAAATCTGAGGCCTGGCAACATGACTGAGGTTTGATTCTGGATCTCTGTGGACTGGGAAAATGACTGAGGCGTGATTCTGAAGACCTGTGGCCTGGAAACATGACATCTGTTTAGATTGTGGAATACTTTGGCCCGGGAACCTGACTGAGCCTTGGTTCTGGAACACTGTGCACTAGGAACATGACTGAGGATTTATTCTGGAACCCTGTAGCCTGGGAACATAACTGAGGATTGATTCTGGAACCCTGTGGCCTGGGAACATGACATGGGTGGATTCTGGAACCCTGAGGCCTGGGAACATGACATCTGTTTAGATTGTGGAATACTGTGCCCCGGGTACCTGACTGAGCCTTGATTCTGGAACCCTGTGGACTGGGAACATGACTGAGGTTTTATTCCGGAACCCTATAACTTGCGAACATAACTGAGGATTGATTCTGGAACCCTGTGGCCTGGCCGCATGACATCGGTGGATTCTGGAACTCTGTGGCCTGGGAACCTGCGAACGGTTTGACTCTGGTACCCTGTGGCCTGGGAACATGTCTGAGGTTTGATGGTGGAAACCTTTGGCCTGGCAACATGACTGAGGATTGATTCTGGAAACTGTGGCCAGGGAACATGATATCTGGTTGATTCTGGAAACCTGTGTCCTGGGAACAAGACTGAAGTTTGATTCTGGAACCCTGTGGCCTGGGAACATGACTGAGGTTTGTTTCTGGAAGCCTGTTCCCTGGGAACATGACTGCGGTTTGATTCTGGACACCTGTGTCCTGGGAACAAGACTGAGGTTTGATTCTGCAACCCTGTGGCTTGGGAACATGACTGAGGTTTGTTTCTGGAAGCCTGTTCTCTGGGAACATGACTGAGGTTTGATTCTGGACACCTGTGTCCTGGGAACATGACTGAGGTTTGATTGTTGAAACCTGTGGCCCGCGAACATGACTCAGGTTTGATTCTGGAACCATGTGTCCTGGGAATATGACTGAGGTTTGATTCTGGAAACCTTTGGCCTGGGAAAATGACTGAGGTTTCATTGTGAAAACATGTGGCCTGGGATCATGACTGACGTTTGATGGTGGAACACTCTGGCCTGGCAAAATGACTGAGGCTTGATTCTGGAGCCCTGTTTACTGGGAACATGACTGAGGTTTGATGGCAGAAACCTGTGGACTGGCAACATGACTGAGGTTTGATTTGGAACCCTGTGCACGGGGACCATGACTAAGGCCTGATACTGGAACCCCGTGGCATGGGAACATGACATTGGTTTGATTCTGGAACCCTGTTTACTGGGAACATGACTGAGGTTTCATGGTTGAATCCTGTGGCCTGGCAACATGATTGAGGTTTGATAGTGGAACCCTCAGGCTTGGGAACATGAGTGAGGCTTGATGGTGGAACCCTGTGGCTTGTCAAGATGACTTAGGTTTGATTGTGGAACACTCTGGCCTGGGAACATGACTGAGGCTTGATGGTGGAACCGTGGCCTGGCAACAGGACTGAGGTTTGATTGTGGAACCCTCTGGTCTGGGAATATGACTGAGGTTTAATTGTGGAACCCTGTGGCCTGGGAACATGACTGGGATTTGATTTCTGAAACCTGTGTCCAGGGCACATGACTGAGGTTTTATTCTGGAACCCTGTGGCCTGGGAACACGACTGAGGTTTGATTCTGTAACCATGTGGCCTGGGAATATGACTGAGGTTTGATTCTGGAAACCATTGGCCTGGGAACATGACTGATGTTAGAGTGTGGAATCCTGTGCCCTGAGAACATGACATCGGTTTGGATTCTGGTACCCTGTTGCCTGGAAACATGAAATCGGTTTGATTCTGGAAACCTTAGGCCTGGGAATATGACTGAGGTTTGATGGTGGTACCCTATGGCCTGGCAACATGACTGAGGATTGATTCTGGATCCCTGTGGCCTGGGAACATGACATCTGTTTAGATTGTGGAATACTGTGCCCCGGGAACCTGACTGAGCCTTGGTTCTGGAACCCTGTGGACTGGGAACATGACTGAGGTTTTATTCTGGAACCCTGTGTCCTGGGAACATGACTTGGGTGGATTCTGGAACCTTGAGGCCTGGGAACATAAAATCTGTATATATTGTGGAATACTGTGGCCTGGGAACTTGACTGAGCCTTGGTTCTGGAAACCTGTGGACTGGGAATATGACTGAGGTTTTATTCTGGAGCCGTGTAGCCTGGGAACATAACTGAGGATTCAGATTGAAACCCTGTGGCCCAGGAACATGACATGGGTGGATTCTGGAAACCTGAGGCCTTGGAACATGACATCTGTTTAGATTGTGGAACACTGCGGCCTGGGAAACTGCGAACGGTTTGACTCTGGAACCCTGTGGCCTGGGAACATGTCTGAGGTTTGGTGGTGGAAACCTGTGGCCTGGCAATATGACTTAGGTTTGATTGTGGAACACTCTGGCCTGGGAACATGACTGAGGCTTGATGGTGGAACCGTGGCCTGGCAACAGGACTGAGGTTTGATTGTGGAACGCTCTGGCCTGGGAATATGACTGAGGTTTAATTGTGGAACCCTGTGGCCTGGGAACATGACTGGGATTTGATTTCTGAAACCTGTGTCCAGGGAACATGACTGAGGTTTTATTCTGGAAACCTGTGTCTTGGGAACACGACTGAGTTTTTATTCTGGAACCATGTGGCCTGGGAATATGAGTGAGGTTTGATTCTGGAAACCATTGGCCTGGGAACATGACTGATGTTAGAGTGTGCAATCCTCAGGCCTGGGAACATGACATCGGTTTGGATTCTGGTACCCTGTTGCCTGGGAACACGAAATCGGTTTGATTCCGGAAATCTGAGGCCTGGCAACATGACTGAGGTTTGATTCTGGATCTCTGTGGACTGGGAAAATGACTGAGGCGTGATTCTGAAGACCTGTGGCCTGGAAACATGACATCTGTTTAGATTGTGCAACACTTTGGCCCGGGAACCTGACTGAGCCTTGGTTCTGGAACACTGTGCACTAGGAACATGACTGAGGATTTATTCTGGAACCCTGTAGCCTGGGAACATAACTGAGGATTGATTCTGGAACCCTGTGGCCTGGGAACATAACATGGGTGGATTCTGGAACCCTGAGGCCTGGGAACAAGACATCTGTTTAGATTGTGGAATACTGTGACCCGGGAACCTGACTGAGCCTTGGTTCTGGAACCCTATGTACTGGGAATATGACTGAGGTTTTATTCTGGAACCCTGTAGCCTGGGAACATAACTGAGGATTGATTCTGGAACCCTGTGGCCTGGGAACATGACATGGGTGGATTCTGGAACCCTGAGGCCTGGGAACATGACATCTGTTTAGATTGTGGAATACTGTGCATCGGGTACCTGACTGAGCCTTGATTCTGGAACCCTGTGGACTGGGAACATGACTGAGGGTTAATTCCGGAACCCTGTAACCTGCGAACATAACTGAGGATTGATTCTGGAACCCTGTGGCCTGGCCGCATGACATCGGTGGATTCTGGAACTCTGTGGCCTGGGAACCTGCGAACGGTTTGACTCTGGTACCCTGTGGCCTGGGAACATGTCTGAGGTTTGATGGTGGAAACCTTTGGCCTGGCAACATGACTGAGGATTGATTCTGGAAGACTGTGGCCAGGGAACATGATATCGGGTTGATTCTGGAACCTGTGTCCTGGGAACAAGACTGAAGTTTGATTCTGGAACCCTGTGGCCTGGGAACATGACTGAGGTTTGTTTCTGGAAGCCTGTTCCCTGGGAACATGACTGCGGTTTGATTCTGGACACCTGTGTCCTGGTAACAAGACTGAGGTTTGATTCTGCAACCCTGTGGCTTGGGAACATGACTGAGGTTTGTTTCTGGAAGCCTGTTCTCTGGGAACATGACTGAGGTTTGATTCTGGACACCTGTGTCCTGGGAACATGACTGAGGTTTGATTGTTGAAACCTGTGGCCCGCGAACATGACTCAGGTTTGATTCTGGAACCATGTGTCCTGGGAATATGACTGAGGTTTGATTCTGGAAACCTTTGGCCTGGGAAAATGACTGAGGTTTCATTGTGGAAACATGTGGCCTGGGATCATGACTGACGTTTGATGGTGGAACACTCTGGCCTGGCAAAATGACTGAGGCTTGATTCTGGAGCCCTGTTTACTGGGAACATGACTGAGGTTTGATGGCAGAAACCTGTGGACTGGCAACATGACTGAGGTTTGATTCTGGACACCTGTGTCCTGGGAACATGACTGAGGTTTGATTGTTGAAACCTGTGGCCTTCGAACATGACTCAGGTTGATTCTGGAACCATGTGTCCTGGGAATATGACTGAGGTTTCATGGTTGAATTCTGTGGCCTGGCAACATGATTGAGGTTTGATAGTGGAACCCTCAGGCTTGGGAACATGAGTGAGGCTTGATGGTGGAACCGTGGCCTGGCAACAGGACTGAGGTTTGATTGTGGAACCCTCTGGTCTGGGAATATGACTGAGGTTTAATTGTGGAACCCTGTGGCCTGGGAACATGACTGGGATTTGATTTCTGAAACCTGTGTCCAGGGCACATGACTGAGGTTTTATTCTGGAACCCTGTGGCCTGGGAACACGACTGAGGTTTGATTCTGTAACCATGTGGCCTGGGAATATGACTGAGGTTTGATTCTGGAAACCATTGGCCTGGGAACATGACTGATGTTAGAGTGTGGAATCCTGTGCCCTGAGAACATGACATCGGTTTGGATTCTGGTACCCTGTTGCCTGGAAACATGAAATCGGTTTGATTCTGGAAACCTTAGGCCTGGGAATATGACTGAGGTTTGATGGTGGTACCCTATGGCCTGGCAACATGACTGAGGTTTGATTCTGGATCCCTGTGGCCTGGGAACATGACATCTGTTTAGATTGTGGAATACTGTGCCCCGGGAACCTGACTGAGCCTTGGTTCTGGAACCCTGTGGACTGGGAACATGACTGAGGTTTTATTCTGGAACCCTGTGTCCTGGGAACATGACTTGGGTGGATTCTGGAACCTTGAGGCCTGGGAACATAATATCTGTATATATTGTGGAATACTCTGGCCTGGGAACTTGACTGAGCCTTGGTTCTGGAAACCTGTGGACTGGGAATATGACTGAGGTTTTATTCTGGAGCCGTGTAGCCTGGGAACATAACTGAGGATTCACTTTGAAACCCTGTGGCCCAGGAACATGACATGGGTGGATTCTGGAAACCTGAGGCCTTGGAACATGACATCTGTTTAGATTGTGGAACACTGCGGCCTGGGAAACTGCGAACGGTTTGACTCTGGAACCCTGTGGCCTGGGAACATGTCTGAGCTTTGGTGGTGGAAACCTGTGGCCTGGCAAAATGACTGAGGTTTGATTCTGAAAGACTGTGGCCAGGGAACATGATATCGGGTTGATTCTGGAAACCTGTGTCCTGGGAACAAGACTGAGGTTTGATTCTGGAACCCTGTGGCCTGGGAACATGACTGAGGTTTGTTTCTGGAAGCCTGTTCCCTGGGAACATGACTGAGGTTTGATTCTGGACACCTGTGTCCTGGGAACATGACTGAGGTTTGATTGTTGAAACCTGTGGCCTGCGAACATGACTCAGATTTGATTCTGGAACCATGTGTCCTGGGAATATGACTGAGGTATGATTCTGGAAACCTTTGTCCTGGGAAAATGACTGAGGTTTCATTGTGAAAACATGTGGCCTGGGATCATGACTGAGGTTTGATGGTGGAACACTCTGGCCTGGCAAAATGACTGAGGCTTGATTCTGGAACCCTGTGGCCTGGGAACTTGACTGAGGTTGGATGGCAGAAACCTGTGGACTGGCAACATGACTGAGGTTTGATTGTGTAACCCTGTGCACGGGGACCATGACTGAGGCCTGATACTGGAACCCCGTGGCGTGGGAACATGACATTGGTTTGATTCTGGAGCCCTGTTTACTGGGAACATGACTGAGGTTTGATGGTTGAACCCTTTGGCCTGGCAACATGATTGAGGTTTGATAGTGGAACCCTCAGGCTTGGGAACATGACTGAGGCTTGATGGTGGAACCGTGGCCTGGCAACAGGACTGAGGTTTGATTGTGGAACGCTCTGGCCTGGGAATATGACTGAGGTTTAATTGTGGAACCCTGTGGCCTGGGAACATGACTGGGATTTGATTTCTGAAACCTGTGTCCAGGGAACATGACTGAGGTTTTATTCTGGAAACCTGTGTCTTGGGAACACGACTGAGTTTTTATTCTGGAACCATGTGGCCTGGGAATATGAGTGAGGTTTGATTCTGGAAACCATTGGCCTGGGAACATGACTGATGTTAGAGTGTGCAATCCTCAGGCCTGGGAACATGACATCGGTTTGGATTCTGGTACCCTGTTGCCTGGGAACACGAAATCGGTTTGATTCCGGAAATCTGAGGCCTGGCAACATGACTGAGGTTTGATTCTGGATCTCTGTGGACTGGGAAAATGACTGAGGCGTGATTCTGAAGACCTGTGGCCTGGAAACATGACATCTGTTTAGATTGTGGAATACTTTGGCCCGGGAACCTGACTGAGCCTTGGTTCTGGAACACTGTGCACTAGGAACATGACTGAGGATTTATTCTGGAACCCTGTAGCCTGGGAACATAACTGAGGATTGATTCTGGAACCCTGTGGCCTGGGAACATAACATGGGTGGATTCTGGAACCCTGAGGCCTGGGAACAAGACATCTGTTTAGATTGTGGAATACTGTGACCCGGGAACCTGACTGAGCCTTGGTTCTGGAACCCTATGTACTGGGAATATGACTGAGGTTTTATTCTGGAACCCTGTAGCCTGGGAACATAACTGAGGATTGATTCTGGAACCCTGTGGCCTGGGAACATGACATGGGTGGATTCTGGAACCCTGAGGCCTGGGAACATGACATCTGTTTAGATTGTGGAATACTGTGACCCGGGAACATGACTGAGCCTTGATTCTGGAACCCTGTGGACTGGGAACATGACTGAGGTTTTATTCCGGAACCCTGTAACCTGCGAACATAACTGAGGATTGATTCTGGAACCCTGTGGCCTGGCCGCATGACATCGGTGGATTCTGGAACTCTGTGGCCTGGGAACCTGCGAACGGTTTGACTCTGGTACCCTGTGGCCTGGGAACATGTCTGAGGTTTGATGGTGGAAACCTTTGGCCTGGCAACATGACTGAGGATTGATTCTGGAAGACTGTGGCCAGGGAACATGATATCTGGTTGATTCTGGAAACCTGTGTCCTGGGAACAAGACTGAAGTTTGATTCTGGAACCCTGTGGCCTGGGAACATGACTGAGGTTTGTTTCTGGAAGCCTGTTCCCTGGGAACATGACTGCGGTTTGATTCTGGACACCTGTGTCCTGGGAACAAGACTGAGGTTTGATTCTGCAACCCTGTGGCTTGGGAACATGACTGAGGTTTGTTTCTGGAAGCCTGTTCTCTGGGAACATGACTGAGGTTTGATTCTGGACACCTGTGTCCTGGGAACATGACTGAGGTTTGATTGTTGAAACCTGTGGCCCGTGAACATGACTCAGGTTTGATTCTGGAACCATGTGTCCTGGGAATATGACTGAGGTTTGATTCTGGAAACCTTTGGCCTGGGAAAATGACTGAGGTTTCATTGTGGAAACATGTGGCCTGGGATCATGACTGACGTTTGATGGTGGAACACTCTGGCCTGGCAAAATGACTGAGGCTTGATTCTGGAGCCCTGTTTACTGGGAACATGACTGAGGTTTGATGGCAGAAACCTGTGGACTGGCAACATGACTGAGGTTTGATTCTGGACACCTGTGTCCTGGGAACATGACTGAGGTTTGATTGTTGAAACCTGTGGCCTTCGAACATGACTCAGGTTGATTCTGGAACCATGTGTCCTGGGAATATGACTGAGGTTTCATGGTTGAATCCTGTGGCCTGGCAACATGATTGAGGTTTGATAGTGGAACCCTCAGGCTTGGGAACATGAGTGAGGCTTGATGGTGGAAACCTGTGGCTTGGCAAGATGACTTAGGTTTGATTGTGGAACACTCTGGCCTGGGAACATGACTGAGGCTTGATGGTGGAACCGTGGCCTGGCAACAGGACTGAGGTTTGATTGTGGAACCCTCTGGTCTGGGAATATGACTGAGGTTTAATTGTGGAACCCTGTGGCCTGGGAACATGACTGGGATTTGATTTCTGAAACCTGTGTCCAGGGCACATGACTGAGGTTTTATTCTGGAACCCTGTGGCCTGGGAACACGACTGAGGTTTGATTCTGTAACCATGTGGCCTGGGAATATGACTGAGGTTTGATTCTGGAAACCATTGGCCTGGGAACATGACTGATGTTAGAGTGTGGAATCCTGTGCCCTGAGAACATGACATCGGTTTGGATTCTGGTACCCTGTTGCCTGGAAACATGAAATCGGTTTGATTCTGGAAACCTTAGGCCTGGGAATATGACTGAGGTTTGATGGTGGTACCCTATGGCCTGGCAACATGACTGAGGTTTGATTCTGGATCCCTGTGGCCTGGGAACATGACATCTGTTTAGATTGTGGAATACTGTGCCCCGGGAACCTGACTGAGCCTTGGTTCTGGAACCCTGTGGACTGGGAACATGACTGAGGTTTTATTCTGGAACCCTGTGTCCTGGGAACATGACTTGGGTGGATTCTGGAACCTTGAGGCCTGGGAACATAAAATCTGTATATATTGTGGAATACTCTGGCCTGGGAACTTGACTGAGCCTTGGTTCTGGAAACCTGTGGACTGGGAATATGACTGAGGTTTTATTCTGGAGCCGTGTAGCCTGGGAACATAACTGAGGATTCACTTTGAAACCCTGTGGCCCAGGAACATGACATGGGTGGATTCTGGAAACCTGAGGCCTTGGAACATGACATCTGTTTAGATTGTGGAACACTGCGGCCTGGGAAACTGCGAACGGTTTGACTCTGGAACCCTGTGGCCTGGGAACATGTCTGAGCTTTGGTGGTGGAAACCTGTGGCCTGGCAAAATGACTGAGGTTTGATTCTGAAAGACTGTGGCCAGGGAACATGATATCGGGTTGATTCTGGAAACCTGTGTCCTGGGAACAAGACTGAGGTTTGATTCTGGAACCCTGTGGCCTGGGAACATGACTGAGGTTTGTTTCTGGAAGCCTGTTCCCTGGGAACATGACTGAGGTTTGATTCTGGACACCTGTGTCCTGGGAACATGACTGAGGTTTGATTGTTGAAACCTGTGGCCTGCGAACATGACTCAGATTTGATTCTGGAACCATGTGTCCTGGGAATATGACTGAGGTATGATTCTGGAAACCTTTGTCCTGGGAGAATGACTGAGGTTTCATTGTGGAAACATGTGGCCTGGGATCATGACTGAGGTTTGATGGTGGAACACTCTGGCCTGGCAAAATGACTGAGGCTTGATTCTGGAACCCTGTGGCCTGGGAACTTGACTGAGGTTGGATGGCAGAAACCTGTGGACTGGCAACATGACTGAGGTTTGATTGTGTAACCCTGTGCACGGGGACCATGACTGAGGCCTGATACTGGAACCCCGTGGCGTGGGAACATGACATTGGTTTGATTCTGGAGCCCTGTTTACTGGGAACATGACTGAGGTTTGATGGTTGAACCCTTTGGCCTGGCAACATGATTGAGGTTTGATAGTGGAACCCTCAGGCTTGGGAATATGAGTGAGGCTTGATGGTGGAACCCTGTGGCCTGGCAATATGACTTAGGTTTGATTGTGGAACACTCTGGCCTGGGAACATGACTGAGGCTTGATGGTGGAACCGTGGCCTGGCAACAGGACTGAGGTTTGATTGTGGAACGCTCTGGCCTGGGAATATGACTGAGGTTTAATTGTGGAACCCTGTGGCCTGGGAACATGACTGGGATTTGATTTCTGAAACCTGTGTCCAGGGAACATGACTGAGGTTTTATTCTGGAAACCTGTGTCTTGGGAACACGACTGAGTTTTTATTCTGGAACCATGTGGCCTGGGAATATGAGTGAGGTTTGATTCTGGAAACCATTGGCCTGGGAACATGACTGATGTTAGAGTGTGCAATCCTGAGGCCTGGGAACATGACATCGGTTTGGATTCTGGTACCCTGTTGCCTGGGAACACGAAATCGGTTTGATTCCGGAAATCTGAGGCCTGGCAACATGACTGAGGTTTGATTCTGGATCTCTGTGGACTGGGAAAATGACTGAGGCGTGATTCTGAAGACCTGTGGCCTGGAAACATGACATCTGTTTAGATTGTGGAATACTTTGGCCCGGGAACCTAACTGAGCCTTGGTTCTGGAACACTGTGCACTAGGAACATGACTGAGGATTTATTCTGGAACCCTGTAGCCTGGGAACATAACTGAGGATTGATTCTGGAACCCTGTGGCCTGGGAACATGACATGGGTGGATTCTGGAACCCTGAGGCCTGGGAACATGACATCTGTTTAGATTGTGGTATACTGTGCCCCGGGAACCTGACTGAGCCTTGATTCTGGAACCCTGTGGACTGGGAACATGACTGAGGTTTTATTCCGGAACCCTGTAACCTGCGAACATAACTGAGGATTGATTCTGGAACCCTGTGGCCTGGCCGCATGACATCGGTGGATTCTGGAACTCTGTGGCCTGGGAGCCTGCGAACGGTTTGACTCTGGTACCCTGTGGCCTGGGAACATGTCTGAGGTTTGATGGTGGAAACCTTTGGCCTGGCAACATGACTGAGGATTGATTCTGGAAGACTGTGGCCAGGGAACATGATATCTGGTTGATTCTGGAAACCTGTGTCCTGGGAACAAGACTGAAGTTTGATTCTGGAACCCTGTGGCCTGGGAACATGACTGAGGTTTGTTTCTGGAAGCCTGTTCTCTGGGAACATGACTGCGGTTTGATTCTGGACACCTGTGTCCTGGGAACAAGACTGAGGTTTGATTCTGCAACCCTGTGGCTTGGGAACATGACTGAGGTTTGTTTCTGGAAGCCTGTTCTCTGGGAACATGACTGAGGTTTGATTCTGGACACCTGTGTCCTGGGAACATGACTGAGGTTTGATTGTTGAAACCTGTGGCCCGCGAACATGACTCAGGTTTGATTCTGGAACCATGTGTCCTGGGAATATGACTGAGGTTTGATTCTGGAAACCTTTGGCCTGGGAAAATGACTGAGGTTTCATTGTGGAAACATGTGGCCTGGGATCATGACTGACGTTTGATGGTGGAACACTCTGGCCTGGCAAAATGACTGAGGCTTGATTCTGGAGCCCTGTTTACTGGGAACATGACTGAGGTTTGATGGCAGAAACCTGTGGACTGGCAACATGACTGAGGTTTGATTCTGGACACCTGTGTCCTGGGAACATGACTGAGGTTTGATTGTTGAAACCTGTGGCCTTCGAACATGACTCAGGTTGATTCTGGAACCATGTGTCCTGGGAATATGACTGAGGTTTGATTCTGGAAACCTTTGGCCTGGGAAAATGACTGAGGTTTCATTGTGGAAACATGTGGCCTGGGATCATGACTGAGGTTTGATGGTGGAACACTCTGGCCTGGCAAAATGACTGAGGCTTGATTCTGGAGCCCTGTTTACTGGGAACATGACTGAGGTATGATGGCAGAAACCTGTGGACTGGCAACATGACTGAGGTTTGATTTGGAACCCTGTGCACGGGGACCATGACTGAGGCCTGATACTGGAACCCCGTGGCATGGGAACATGACATTGGTTTGATTCTGGAGCCCTGTTTACTGGGAACATGACTGAGGTTTCATGGTTGAATCCTGTGGCCTGGCAACATGATTGAGGTTTGATAGTGGAACCCTCAGGCTTGGGAACATGAGTGAGGCTTGATGGTGGAACACTGTGGCCTGGCAATATGCCTGAGGTTTGATGGTGGAACCCTGTGGCTTGGCAAGATGACTTAGGTTAGATTGTGGAACACTCTGACCTGGGAACATGACTGAGGCTTGATGGTGGAACCGTGGCCTGGCAACAGGACTGAGGTGTGATTGTGGAACCCTCTGGCCTGGGAATATGACTGAGGTTTAATTGTGGAACCCTGTGGCCTGGGAACATGACTGGGATTTTATTTCTGAAACCTGTGTCCAGGGAATATGACTGAGGTTTTATTCTGGAACCCTGTGTCCTGGGAACACGACTGAGGTTTGATTCTGTAACCATGTGGCCTGGGAATATGACTGAGGTTTGATTCTGGAAACCATTGGCCTGGGAACATGACTGATGTTAGAATGTGGAATCCTGTGGCCTGGGAACATGACATCGGTTTGGATTCTGGTACCCTATTGCCTGGGAACATGAAATCGGTTTGATTCTGTAAACCTGAGGTCTGGGAATCTGACTGAGGTTTGATTGTGGTACCCTATGGCCTGGCAACATGACTGAGGTTTGATTCTGGATGCCTGTGGCCTGGGAACATGACTGAGGCATGATTCTGGAAACCTGTGGCCTGGGAACATGACATCTGTTTAGATTGTGGAATACTGTGCCCCGGGAACCTGACTGAGCCTTGGTTCTGGAACCTTGTGGACTGGGAACATGACTGAGGTTTCATTCTGGAACCCTGTAGCCTGGGACCAAAACTGAGGATTGATTCTGTAACCCTGTGGCCTGGGCACATGACAACGGTGGATTCTGAAACCCTGTGGACTAGGAACATGACTGAGGTTTTATTCTGGAACCTTGTAGCCTGGGAACATAACTGAGGATTGATTTTGGAACCCTGTGGCCTGGGAACATGACATGGGTGGATTCTGGAACCCTAAGGCTTGGGAACATGACATCTGTTTAGATTGTGGAATACTGTGCCCTGGGAACGTGACTGAGCCTTGGTTCTGGAACCCTGTGGACTGGGAACATGACTGACGTTTTATTCTGGAGCCCTGTAGACTGGGAACATAACTGAGGATTGATTCTGGAACCCTGTGGCCTGGGAACATGACTGGGATTTGAGTTCTGAAACCTGTGTCCAGGGAAAATGACTGAGGTTTTATTCTGGAACCCTGTGTCCTGGGAACACGACTGAGGTTTGATTCTGGAACCATGTGTCCTGGGAATATGACTTAGGTTTGATTCTGGAAACCATTGGCCTGGGAACATGACTGATGTTAGAGTGTGGAATCCTGTGCCCTGGGAACATGACATCGGTTTGGATTCTGGTACCCTGTTGCCTGGAAACATGAAATCGGTTTGATTCTGGAAACCTTAGGCCTGTGAATATGACTGAGGTTTGATGGTGGTACCCTATGGCCTGGCAACATGACTGAGGTTTGATTCTGGATCCCTGTGGCCTGGGAACATGACATCTGTTTAGATTGTGGAATACTGTGCCCCGGGAACCTGACTGAGCCTTGGTTCTGGAACCCTGTGGACTGGGAACATGACTGAGGTTTTATTCTGGAACCCTGTGTCCTGTTAACATGACATGGGTGGATTCTGGAACCCTGAGGCCTGGGAACATGAAATCTGTTTAGATTGTGGAATACTGTGGCCTGGGAACCTGACTGAGCCTTGGTTCTGGAAACCTGTGGACTGGGAATATGACTGAGGTTTTATTCTGGAGCCGTGTAGCCTGGGAACATAACTGAGGATTCACTTTGAAACCCTGTGGTCCAGGAACATGACATGGGTGGATTCTGGAAACCTGAGGCCTTGGAACATGACATCTGTTTAGATTGTGGAACACTGCGGCCTGGGAAACTGCGAACGGTTTGACTCTGGAACCCTGTGGCCTGGGAACATGTCTGAGGTTTGGTGGTGGAAACCTGTGGCCTGGCAAAATGACTGAGGTTTGATTCTGGAACCCTGTGGCCTGGGAACATGACTGAGGTTTGTTTCTGGAAGCCTGTTCCCTGGGAACATGACTGAGGTTTGATTCTGGACACCTGTGTCCTGGGAACATGACTGAGGTTTGATTGTTGAAACCTGTGACCTGCGAACATGACTCAGATTTGATTCTGGAACCATGTGTCCTGGGAATATGACTGAGGTTTGATTCTGGAAACCTTTGGCCTGGGAAAACGACTGAGGTTTCATTGTGGAAACATGTGGCCTGGGATCATGACTGAGGTTTGATGGTGGAACACTCTGGCCTGGCAAAATGACTGAGGCTTGATTCTGGAACCCTGTGGCCTGGGAACTTGACTGAGGTTGGATGGCAGAAACCTGTGGACTGGCAACATGACTGAGGTTTGATTGTGTAACCCTGTGCACGGGGACCATGACTGAGGCCTGATACTGGAACCCCGTGGCGTGGGAACATGACATTGGTTTGATTCTGGAGCCCTGTTTACTGGGAACATGACTGAGGTTTGATGGTTGAACCCTTTGGCCTGGCAACATGATTGAGGTTTGATAGTGGAACCCTCAGGCTTGGGAATATGAGTGAGGCTTGATGGTGGAACCCTGTGGCCTGGCAATATGACTTAGGTTTGATTGTGGAACACTCTGGCCTGGGAACATGACTGAGGCTTGATGGTGGAACCGTGGCCTGGCAACAGGACTGAGGTTTGATTGTGGAACGCTCTGGCCTGGGAATATGACTGAGGTTTAATTGTGGAACCCTGTGGCCTGGGAACATGACTGGGATTTGATTTCTGAAACCTGTGTCCAGGGAACATGACTGAGGTTTTATTCTGGAAACCTGTGTCTTGGGAACACGACTGAGTTTTTATTCTGGAACCATGTGGCCTGGGAATATGAGTGAGGTTTGATTCTGGAAACCATTGGCCTGGGAACATGACTGATGTTAGAGTGTGCAATCCTGAGGCCTGGGAACATGACATCGGTTTGGATTCTGGTACCCTGTTGCCTGGGAACACGAAATCGGTTTGATTCCGGAAATCTGAGGCCTGGCAACATGACTGAGGTTTGATTCTGGATCTCTGTGGACTGGGAAAATGACTGAGGCGTGATTCTGAAGACCTGTGTCCTGGAAACATGACATCTGTTTAGATTGTGGAATACTTTGGCCCGGAAACCTGACTGAGCCTTGGTTCTGGAACACTGTGCACTAGGAACATGACTGAGGATTTATTCTGGAACCCTGTAGCCTGGGAACATAACTGAGGATTGATTCTGGAACCCTGTGGCCTGGGAACATAACATGGGTGGATTCTGGAACCCTGAGGCCTGGGAACAAGACATCTGTTTAGATTGTGGAATACTGTGACCCGGGAACCTGACTGAGCCTTGGTTCTGGAACCCTATGTACTGGGAATATGACTGAGGTTTTATTCTGGAACCCTGTAGCCTGGGAACATAACTGAGGATTGATTCTGGAACCCTGTGGCCTGGGAACATGACATGGGTGGATTCTGGAACCCTGAGGCCTGGGAACATGACATCTGTTTAGATTGTGGTATACTGTGCCCCGGGTACCTGACTGAGCCTTGATTCTGGAACCCTGTGGACTGGGAACATGACTGAGGTTTTATTCCGGAACCCTGTAACCTGCGAACATAACTGAGGATTGATTCTGGAACCCTGTGGCCTGGGAACATGACATGGGTGGAATCTGGAACCCTGAGGCCTGGGAACAAGACATCTGTTTAGATTGTGGAATACTGTGCCCCGGGAACCTGACTGAGCCTTGATTCTGGAACCCTGTGGACTGGGAACATGACTGAGGTTTTATTCCGGAACCCTGTAACCTGCGAACATAACTGAGGATTGATTCTGGAACCCTGTGGCCTGGCCGCATGACATCGGTGGATTCTGGAACTCTGTGGCCTGGGAACCTGCGAACGGTTTGACTCTGGTACCCTGTGGCCTGGGAACATGTCTGAGGTTTGATGGTGGAAACCTTTGGCCTGGCAACATGACTGAGGATTGATTCTGGAAGACTGTGGCCAGGGAACATGATATCTGGTTGATTCTGGAAACCTGTGTCCTGGGAACAAGACTGAAGTTTGATTCTGGAACCCTGTGGCCTGGGAACATGACTGAGGTTTGTTTCTGGAAGCCTGTTCCCTGGGAACATGACTACGGTTTGATTCTGGACACCTGTGTCCTGGGAACAAGACTGAGGTTTGATTCTGCAACCCTGTGGCTTGGGAACATGACTGAGGTTTGTTTCTGGAAGCCTGTTCTCTGGGAACATGACTGAGGTTTGATTCTGGACACCTGTGTCCTGGGAACATGACTGAGGTTTGATTGTTGAAACCTGTGGCCCGCGAACATGACTCAGGTTTGATTCTGGAACCATGTGTCCTGGGAATATGACTGAGGTTTGATTCTGGAAACCTTTGGCCTGGGAAAATGACTGAGGTTTCATTGTGGAAACATGTGGCCTGGGATCATGACTGACGTTTGATGGTGGAACACTCTGGCCTGGCAAAATGACTGAGGTTTGATTCTGGAGCCCTGTTTACTGGGAACATGACTGAGGTTTGATGGCAGAAACCTGTGGACTGGCAACATGACTGAGGTTTGATTCTGGACACCTGTGTCCTGGGAACATGACTGAGGTTTGATTGTTGAAACCTGTGGCCTTCGAACATGACTCAGGTTGATTCTGGAACCATGTGTCCTGGGAATATGACTGAGGTTTCATGGTTGAATCCTGTGGCCTGGCAACATGATTGAGGTTTGATAGTGGAACCCTCAGGCTTGGGAACATGAGTGAGGCTTGATGGTGGAAACCTGTGGCTTGGCAAGATGACTTAGGTTTGATTGTGGAACACTCTGGCCTGGGAACATGACTGAGGCTTGATGGTGGAACCGTGGCCTGGCAACAGGACTGAGGTTTGATTGTGGAACCCTCTGGCCTGGGAATATGACTGAGGTTTAATTGTGGAACCCTGTGGCCTGGGAACATGACTGGGATTTGATTTCTGAAACCTGTGTCCAGGGCACATGACTGAGGTTTTATTCTGGAACCCTGTGGCCTGGGAACACGACTGAGGTTTGATTCTGTAACCATGTGGCCTGGGAATATGACTGAGGTTTGATTCTGGAAACCATTGGCCTGGGAACATGACTGATGTTAGAGTGTGGAATCCTGTGCCCTGAGAACATGACATCGGTTTGGATTCTGGTACCCTGTTGCCTGGAAACATGAAATCGGTTTGATTCTGGAAACCTTAGGCCTGGGAATATGACTGAGGTTTGATGGTGGTACCCTATGGCCTGGCAACATGACTGAGGTTTGATTCTGGATCCCTGTGGCCTGGGAACATGACATCTGTTTAGATTGTGGAATACTGTGCCCCGGGAACCTGACTGAGCCTTGGTTCTGTAACCCTGTGGACTGGGAACATGACTGAGGTTTTATTCTGGAACCCTGTGTCCTGGGAACATGACTTGGGTGGATTCTGGAACCTTGAGGCCTGGGAACATAAAATCTGTATATATTGTGGAATACTCTGGCCTGGGAACTTGACTGAGCCTTGGTTCTGGAAACCTGTTGACTGGGAATATGACTGAGGTTTTATTCTGGAGCCGTGCAGCCTGGGAACATAACTGAGGATTCACTTTGAAACCCTGTGGCCCAGGAACATGACATGGGTGGATTCTGGAAACCTGAGGCCTTGGAACATTACATCTGTTTAGATTGTGGAACACTGCGGCCTGGGAAACTGCGAACGGTTTGACTCTGGAACCCTGTGGCCTGGGAACATGTCTGAGCTTTGGTGGTGGAAACCTGTGGCCTGGCAAAATGACTGAGGTTTGATTCTGAAAGACTGTGGCCAGGGAACATGATATCGGGTTGATTCTGGAAACCTGTGTCCTGGGAACAAGACTGAGGTTTGATTCTGGAACCCTGTGGCCTGGGAACATGACTGAGGTTTGTTTCTGGAAGCCTGTTCCCTGGGAACATGACTGAGGTTTGATTCTGGACACCTGTGTCCTGGGAACATGACTGAGGTTTGATTGTTGAAACCTGTGACCTGCGTACATGACTCAGATTTGATTCTGGAACCATGTGTCCTGGGAATATGACTGAGGTATGATTCTGGAACCCTTTGTCCTGGGAGAATGACTGAGGTTTCATTGTGAAAACATGTGGCCTGGGATCATGACTGAGGTTTGATGGTGGAACACTCTGGCCTGGCAAAATGACTGAGGCTTGATTCTGGAACCCTGTGGCCTGGGAACTTGACTGAGGTTGGATAGCAGAAACCTGTGGACTGGCAACATGACTGAGGTTTGATTGTGTAACCCTGTGCACGGGGACCATGACTGAGGCCTGATACTGGAACCCCGTGGCGTGGGAACATGACATTGGTTTGATTCTGGAGCCCTGTTTACTGGGAACATGACTGAGGTTTGATGGTTGAACCCTTTGGCCTGGCAACATGATTGAGGTTTGATAGTGGAACCCTCAGGCTTGGGAATATGAGTGAGGCTTGATGGTGGAACCCTGTGGCCTGGCAATATGACTTAGGTTTGATTGTGGAACACTCTGGCCTGGGAACATGACTGAGGCTTGATGGTGGAACCGTGGCCTGGCAACAGGACTGAGGTTTGATTGTGGAACGCTCTGGCCTGGGAATATGACTGAGGTTTAATTGTGGAACCCTGTGGCCTGGGAACATGACTGGGATTTGATTTCTGAAACCTGTGTCCAGGGAACATGACTGAGGTTTTATTCTGGAAACCTGTGTCTTGGGAACACGACTGAGTTTTTATTCTGGAACCATGTGGCCTGGGAATATGAGTGAGGTTTGATTCTGGAAACCATTGGCCTGGGAACATGACTGATGTTAGAGTGTGCAATCCTGAGGCCTGGGAACATGACATTGGTTTGGATTCTGGTACCCTGTTGCCTGGGAACACGAAATCGGTTTGATTCCGGAAATCTGAGGCCTGGCAACATGACTGAGGTTTGATTCTGGATCTCTGTGGACTGGGAAAATGACTGAGGCGTGATTCTGAAGACCTGTGGCCTGGAAACATGACATCTGTTTAGATTGTGGAATACTTTGGCCCGGGAACCTGACTGAGCCTTGGTTCTGGAACACTGTGCACTAGGAACATGACTGAGGATTTATTCTGGAACCCTGTAGCCTGGGAACATAACTGAGGATTGATTCTGGAACCCTGTGGCCTGGGAACATATCATGGGTGGATTCTGGAACCCTGAGGCCTGGGAACAAGACATCTGTTTAGATTGTGGAATACTGTGAACCGGGAACCTGACTGAGCCTTGGTTCTGGAACCCTATGTACTGGGAATATGACTGAGGTTTTATTCTGGAACCCTGTAGCCTGGGAACATAACTGAGGATTGATTCTGGAACCCTGTGGCCTGGGAACATGACATGGGTGGATTCTGGAACCCTGAGGCCTGGGAACATGACATCTGTTTAGATTGTGGAATACTGTGCCCCGGGTACCTGACTGAGCCTTGATTCTGGAACCCTGTGGACTGGGAACATGACTGAGGTTTTATTCCGGAACCCTGTAACCTGCGAACATAACTGAGGATTGATTCTGGAACCCTGTGGCCTGGCCGCATGACATCGGTGGATTCTGGAACTCTGTGGCCTGGGAACCTGCGAACGGTTTGACTCTGGTACCCTGTGGCCTGGGAACATGTCTGAGGTTTGATGGTGGAAACCTTTGGCCTGGCAACATGACTGAGGATTGATTCTGGAAGACTGTGGCCAGGGAACATGATATCGGGTTGATTCTGGAAACCTGTGTCCTGGGAACAAGACTGAAGTTTGATTCTGGAACCCTGTGGCCTGGGAACATGACTGAGGTTTGTTTCTGGAAGCCTGTTCCCTGGGAACATGACTGCGGTTTGATTCTGGACACCTGTGTCCTGGGAACAAGACTGAGGTTTGATTCTGCAACCCTGTGGCTTGGGAACATGACTGAGGTTTGTTTCTGGAAGCCTGTTCTCTGGGAACATGACTGAGGTTTGATTCTGGACACCTGTGTCCTGGGAACATGACTGAGGTTTGATTGTTGAAACCTGTGGCCCGCGAACATGACTCAGGTTTGATTCTGGAACCATGTGTCCTGGGAATATGACTGAGGTTTGATTCTGGAAACCTTTGGCCTGGGAAAATGACTGAGGTTTCATTGTGGAAACATGTGGCCTGGGATCATGACTGACGTTTGATGGTGGAACACTCTGGCCTGGCAAAATGACTGAGGCTTGATTCTGGAGCCCTGTTTACTGGGAACATGACTGAGGTTTGATGGCAGAAACCTGTGGACTGGCAACATGACTGAGGTTTGATTCTGGACAACTGTGTCCTGGGAACATGACTGAGGTTTGATTGTTGAAACCTGTGGCCTTCGAACATGACTCAGGTTGATTCTGGAACCATGTGTCCTGGGAATATGACTGAGGTTTCATGGTTGAATCCTGTGGCCTGGCAACATGATTGAAGTTTGATAGTGGAACCCTCAGGCTTGGGAACATGAGTGAGGCTTGATGGTGGAACCGTGGCCTGGCAACAGGACTGAGGTTTGATTGTGGAACCCTCTGGTCTGGGAATATGACTGAGGTTTAATTGTGGAACCCTGTGGCCTGGGAACATGACTGGGATTTGATTTCTGAAACCTGTGTCCAGGGCACATGACTGAGGTTTTATTCTGGAACCCTGTGGCCTGGGAACACGACTGAGGTTTGATTCTGTAACCATGTGGCCTGGGAATATGACTGAGGTTTGATTCTGGAAACCATTGGCCTGGGAACATGACTGATGTTAGAGTGTGGAATCCTGTGCACTGAGAACATGACATCGGTTTGGATTCTGGTACCCTGTTGCCTGGAAACATGAAATCGGTTTGATTCTGGAAACCTTAGGCCTGGGAATATGACTGAGGTTTGATGGTGGTACCCTATGGCCTGGCAACATGACTGAGGTTTGATTCTGGATCCCTGTGGCCTGGGAACATGACATCTGTTTAGATTGTGGAATACTGTGCCCCGGGAACCTGACTGAGCCTTGGTTCTGGAACCCTGTGGACTGGGAACATGACTGAGGTTTTATTCTGGAACCCTGTGTCCTGGGAACATGACTTGGGTGGATTCTGGAACCTTGAGGCCTGGGAACATAAAATCTGTATATATTGTGGAATACTCTGGCCTGGGAACTTGACTGAGCCTTGGTTCTGGAAACCTGTGGACTGGGAATATGACTGAGGTTTTATTCTGGAGCCGTGTAGCCTGGGAACATAACTGAGGATTCACTTTGAAACCCTGTGGCCCAGGAACATGACATGGGTGGATTCTGGAAACCTGAGGCCTTGGAACATGACATCTGTTTAGATTGTGGAACACTGCGGCCTGGGAAACTGCGAACGGTTTGACTCTGGAACCCTGTGGCCTGGGAACATGTCTGAGCTTTGGTGGTGGAAACCTGTGGCCTGGCAAAATGACTGAGGTTTGATTCTGAAAGACTGTGGCCAGGGAACATGATATCGGGTTGATTCTGGAAACCTGTGTCCTGGGAACAAGACTGAGGTTTGATTCTGGAACCCTGTGGCCTGGGAACATGACTGAGGTTTGTTTCTGGAAGCCTGTTCCCTGGGAACATGACTGAGGTTTGATTCTGGACACCTGTGTCCTGGGAACATGACTGAGGTTTGATTGTTGAAACCTGTGGCCTGCGAACATGACTCAGATTTGATTCTGGAACCATGTGTCCTGGGAATATGACTGAGGTATGATTCTGGAAACCTTTGTCCTGGGAAAATGACTGAGGTTTCATTGTGGAAACATGTGGCCTGGGATCATGACTGAGGTTTGATGGTGGAACACTCTGGCCTGGCAAAATGACTGAGGCTTGATTCTGGAACCCTGTGGCCTGGGAACTTGACTGAGGTTGGATGGCAGAAACCTGTGGACTGGCAACATGACTGAGGTTTGATTGTGTAACCCTGTGCACGGGGACCATGACTGAGGCCTGATACTGGAACCCCGTGGCGTGGGAACATGACATTGGTTTGATTCTGGAGCCCTGTTTACTGGGAACATGACTGAGGTTTGATGGTTGAACCCTTTGGCCTGGCAACATGATTGAGGTTTGATAGTGGAACCCTCAGGCTTGGGAATATGAGTGAGGCTTGATGGTGGAACCCTGTGGCCTGGCAATATGACTTAGGTTTGATTGTGGAACACTCTGGCCTGGGAACATGACTGAGGCTTGATGGTGGAACCGTGGCCTGGCAACAGGACTGAGGTTTGATTGTGGAACGCTCTGGCCTGGGAATATGACTGAGGTTTAATTGTGGAACCCTGTGGCCTGGGAACATGACTGGGATTTGATTTCTGAAACCTGTGTCCAGGGAACATGACTGAGGTTTTATTCTGGAAACCTGTGTCTTGGGAACACGACTGAGTTTTTATTCTGGAACCATGTGGCCTGGGAATATGAGTGAGGTTTGATTCTGGAAACCATTGGCCTGGGAACATGACTGATGTTAGAGTGTGCAATCCTGAGGCCTGGGAACATGACATCGGTTTGGATTCTGGTACCCTGTTGCCTGGGAACACGAAATCGGTTTGATTCCGGAAATCTGAGGCCTGGCAACATGAGTGAGGTTTGATTCTGGATCTCTGTGGACTGGGAAAATGACTGAGGCGTGATTCTGAAGACCTGTGGCCTGGAAACATGACATCTGTTTAGATTGTGGAATACTTTGGCCCGGGAACCTGACTGAGCCTTGGTTCTGGAACACTGTGCACTAGGAACATGACTGAGGATTTATTCTGGAACCCTGTAGCCTGGGAACATAACTGAGGATTGATTCTGGAACCCTGTGGCCTGGGAACATGACATGGGTGGATTCTGGAACCCTGAGGCCTGGGAACATGACATCTGTTTAGATTGTGGAATACTGTGCCCCGGGTACCTGACTGAGCCTTGATTCTGGAACCCTGTGGACTGGGAACATGACTGAGGTTTTATTCCGGAACCCTATAACTTGCGAACATAACTGAGGATTGATTCTGGAACCCTGTGGCCTGGCCGCATGACATCGGTGGATTCTGGAACTCTGTGGCCTGGGAACCTGCGAACGGTTTGACTCTGGTACCCTGTGGCCTGGGAACATGTCTGAGGTTTGATGGTGGAAACCTTTGGCCTGGCAACATGACTGAGGATTGATTCTGGAAGACTGTGGCCAGGGAACATGATATCTGGTTGATTCTGGAAACCTGTGTCCTGGGAACAAGACTGAAGTTTGATTCTGGAACCCTGTGGCCTGGGAACATGACTGAGGTTTGTTTCTGGAAGCCTGTTCCCTGGGAACATGACTGCGGTTTGATTCTGGACACCTGTGTCCTGGGAACAAGACTGAGGTTTGATTCTGCAACCCTGTGGCTTGGGAACATGACTGAGGTTTGTTTCTGGAAGCCTGTTCTCTGGGAACATGACTGAGGTTTGATTCTGGACACCTGTGTCCTGGGAACATGACTGAGGTTTGATTGTTGAAACCTGTGGCCCGCGAACATGACTCAGGTTTGATTCTGGAACCATGTGTCCTGGGAATATGACTGAGGTTTGATTCTGGAAACCTTTGGCCTGGGAAAATGACTGAGGTTTCATTGTGAAAACATGTGGCCTGGGATCATGACTGACGTTTGATGGTGGAACACTCTGGCCTGGCAAAATGACTGAGGCTTGATTCTGGAGCCCTGTTTACTGGGAACATGACTGAGGTTTGATGGCAGAAACCTGTGGACTGGCAACATGACTGAGGTTTGATTTGGAACCCTGTGCACGGGGACCATGACTAAGGCCTGATACTGGAACCCCGTGGCATGGGAACATGACATTGGTTTGATTCTGGAACCCTGTTTACTGGGAACATGACTGAGGTTTCATGGTTGAATCCTGTGGCCTGGCAACATGATTGAGGTTTGATAGTGGAACCCTCAGGCTTGGGAACATGAGTGAAGCTTGATGGTGGAACCCTGTGGCTTGTCAAGATGACTTAGGTTTGATTGTGGAACACTCTGGCCTGGGAACATGACTGAGGCTTGATGGTGGAACCGTGGCCTGGCAACAGGACTGAGGTTTGATTGTGGAACCCTCTGGTCTGGGAATATGACTGAGGTTTAATTGTGGAACCCTGTGGCCTGGGAACATGACTGGGATTTGATTTCTGAAACCTGTGTCCAGGGCACATGACTGAGGTTTTATTCTGGAACCCTGTGGCCTGGGAACACGACTGAGGTTTGATTCTGTAACCATGTGGCCTGGGAATATGACTGAGGTTTGATTCTGGAAACCATTGGCCTGGGAACATGACTGATGTTAGAGTGTGGAATCCTGTGCCCTGAGAACATGACATCGGTTTGGATTCTGGTACCCTGTTGCCTGGAAACATGAAATCGGTTTGATTCTGGAAACCTTAGGCCTGGGAATATGACTGAGGTTTGATGGTGGTACCCTATGGCCTGGCAACATGACTGAGGATTGATTCTGGATCCCTGTGGCCTGGGAACATGACATCTGTTTAGATTGTGGAATACTGTGCCCCGGGAACCTGACTGAGCCTTAGTTCTGGAACCCTGTGGACTGGGAACATGACTGAGGTTTTATTCTGGAACCCTGTGTCCTGGGAACATGACTTGGGTGGATTCTGGAACCTTGAGGCCTGGGAACATAAAATCTGTATATATTGTGGAATACTGTGGCCTGGGAACTTGACTGAGCCTTGGTTCTGGAAACCTGTGGACTGGGAATATGACTGAGGTTTTATTCTGGAGCTGTGTAGCCTGGGAACATAACTGAGGATTCAGTTTGAAACCCTGTGGCCCAGGAACATGACATGGGTGGATTCTGGAAACCTGAGGCCTTGGAACATGACATCTGTTTAGATTGTGGAACACTGCGGCCTGGGAAACTGCGAACGGTTTGACTCTGGAACCCTGTGGCCTGGGAACATGTCTGAGGTTTGGTGGTGGAAACCTGTGGACTGGCAAAATGACTGAGGTTTGATTCTGGAACCCTGTGGCCTGGGAACATGACTGAGGTTTGTTTCTGGAAGCCTGTTCCCTGGGAACATGACTGAGGTTTGATTCTGGACACCTGTGTCCTGGGAACATGACTGAGGTTTGATTGTTGAAACCTGTGGCCTGCGAACATGACTCAGATTTGATTCTGGAACCATGTGTCCTGGGAATATGACTGAGGTATGATTCTGGAAACCTTTGTCCTGGGAAAATGACTGAGGTTTCATTGTGGAAACATGTGGCCTGGGATCATGACTGAGGTTTGATGGTGGAACACTCTGGCCTGGCAAAATGACTGAGGCTTGATTCTGGAACCCTGTGGCCTGGGAACTTGACTGAGGTTGGATGGCAGAAACCTGTGGACTGGCAACATGACTGAGGTTTGATTGTGTAACCCTGTGCACGGGGACCATGACTGAGGCCTGATACTGGAACCCCGTGGCGTGGGAACATGACATTGGTTTGATTCTGGAGCCCTGTTTACTGGGAACATGACTGAGGTTTGATGGTTGAACCCTTTGGCCTGGCAACATGATTGAGGTTTGATAGTGGAACCCTCAGGCTTGGGAATATGAGTGAGGCTTGATGGTGGAACCCTGTGGCCTGGCAATATGACTTAGGTTTGATTGTGGAACACTCTGGCCTGGGAACATGACTGAGGCTTGATGGTGGAACCGTGGCCTGGCAACAGGACTGAGGTTTGATTGTGGAACGCTCTGGCCTGGGAATATGACTGAGGTTTAATTGTGGAACCCTGTGGCCTGGGAACATGACTGGGATTTGATTTCTGAAACCTGTGTCCGGGGAACATGACTGAGGTTTTATTCTGGAAACCTGTGTCTTGGGAACACGACTGAGTTTTTATTCTGGAACCATGTGGCCTGGGAATATGAGTGAGGTTTGATTCTGGAAACCATTGGCCTGGGAACATGACTGATGTTAGAGTGTGCAATCCTGAGGCCTGGGAACATGACATCGGTTTGGATTCTGGTACCCTGTTGCCTGGGAACACGAAATCGGTTTGATTCCGGAAATCTGAGGCCTGGCAACATGACTGAGGTTTGATTCTGGATCTCTGTGGACTGGGAAAATGACTGAGGCGTGATTCTGAAGACCTGTGGCCTGGAAACATGACATCTGTTTAGATTGTGGAATACTTTGGCCCGGGAACCTGACTGAGCCTTGGTTCTGGAACACTGTGCACTAGGAACATGACTGAGGATTTATTCTGGAACCCTGTAGCCTGGGAACATAACTGAGGATTGATTCTGGAACCCTGTGGCCTGGGAACATAACATGGGTGGATTCTGGAACCCTGAGGCCTGGGAACAAGACATCTGTTTAGATTGTGGAATACTGTGACCCGGGAACCTGACTGAGCCTTGGTTCTGGAACCCTATGTACTGGGAATATGACTGAGGTTTTATTCTGGAACCCTGTAGCCTGGGAACATAACTGAGGATTGATTCTGGAACCCTGTGGCCTGGGAACATGACATGGGTGGATTCTGGAACCCTGAGGCCTGGGAACATGACATCTGTTTAGATTGTGGAATACTGTGCACCGGGTACCTGACTGAGCCTTGATTCTGGAACCCTGTGGACTGGGAACATGACTGAGGGTTAATTCCGGAACCCTGTAACCTGTGAACATAACTGAGGATTGATTCTGGAACCCTGTGGCCTGGCCGCATGACATCGGTGGATTCTGGAACTCTGTGGCCTGGGAACCTGCGAACGGTTTGACTCTGGTACCCTGTGACCTGGGAACATGTCTGAGGTTTGATGGTGGAAACCTTTGGCCTGGCAACATGACTGAGGATTGATTCTGGAAGACTGTGGCCAGGGAACATGATATCTGGTTGATTCTGGAAACCTGTGTCCTGGGAACAAGACTGAAGTTTGATTCTGGAACCCTGTGGCCTGGGAACATGACTGAGGTTTGTTTCTGGAAGCCTGTTCCCTGGGAACATGACTGCGGTTTGATTCTGGACACCTGTGTCCTGGGAACAAGACTGAGGTTTGATTCTGCAACCCTGTGGCTTGGGAACATGACTGAGGTTTGTTTCTGGAAGCCTGTTCTCTGGGAACATGACTGAGGTTTGATTCTGGACACCTGTGTCCTGGGAACATGACTGAGGTTTGATTGTTGAAACCTGTGGCCCGCGAACATGACTCAGGTTTGATTCTGGAACCATGTGTCCTGGGAATATGACTGAGGTTTGATTCTGGAAACCTTTGGCCTGGGAAAATGACTGAGGTTTCACTGTGGAAACATGTGGCCTGGGATCATGACTGACGTTTGATGGTGGAACACTCTGGCCTGGCAAAATGACTGAGGCTTGATTCTGGAGCCCTGTTTACTGGGAACATGACTGAGGTTTGATGGCAGAAACCTGTGGACTGGCAACATGACTGAGGTTTGATTCTGGACACCTGTGTCCTGGGAACATGACTGAGGTTTGATTGTTGAAACCTGTGACCTTCGAACATGACTCAGGTTGATTCTGGAACCATGTGTCCTGGGAATATGACTGAGGTTTCATGGTTGAATCCTGTGGCCTGGCAACATGATTGAGGTTTGATAGTGGAACCCTCAGGCTTGGGAACATGAGTGAGGCTTGATGGTGGAAACCTGTGGCTTGGCAAGATGACTTAGGTTTGATTGTGGAACACTCTGGCCTGGGAACATGACTGAGGCTTGATGGTGGAACCGTGGCCTGGCAACAGGACTGAGGTTTGATTGTGGAACCCTCTGGTCTGGGAATATGACTGAGGTTTAATTGTGGAACCCTGTGGCCTGGGAACATGACTGGGATTTGATTTCTGAAACCTGTGTCCAGGGCACATGACTGAGGTTTTATTCTGGAACCCTGTGGCCTGGGAACACGACTGAGGTTTGATTCTGTAACCATGTGGCCTGGGAATATGACTGAGGTTTGATTCTGGAAACCATTGGCCTGGGAACATGACTGATGTTAGAGTGTGGAATCCTGTGCCCTGAGAACATGACATCGGTTTGGATTCTGGTACCCTGTTGCCTGGAAACATGAAATCGGTTTGATTCTGGAAACCTTAGGCCTGGGAATATGACTGAGGTTTGATGGTGGTACCCTATGGCCTGGCAACATGACTGAGGTTTGATTCTGGATCCCTGTGGCCTGGGAACATGACATCTGTTTAGATTGTGGAATACTGTGCCCCGGGAACCTGACTGAGCCTTGGTTCTGTAACCCTGTGGACTGGGAACATGACTGAGGTTTTATTCTGGAACCCTGTGTCCTGGGAACATGACTTGGGTGGATTCTGGAACCTTGAGGCCTGGGAACATAAAATCTGTATATATTGTGGAATACTCTGGCCTGGGAACTTGACTGAGCCTTGGTTCTGGAAACCTGTGGACTGGGAATATGACTGAGGTTTTATTCTGGAGCCGTGCAGCCTGGGAACATAACTGAGGATTCACTTTGAAACCCTGTGGCCCAGGAACATGACATGGGTGGATTCTGGAAACCTGAGGCCTTGGAACATGACATCTGTTTAGATTGTGGAACACTGCGGCCTGGGAAACTGCGAACGGTTTGACTCTGGAACCCTGTGGCCTGGGAACATGTCTGAGCTTTGGTGGTGGAAACCTGTGGCCTGGCAAAATGAATGAGGTTTGATTCTGAAAGACTGTGGCCAGGGAACATGATATCGGGTTGATTCTGGAAACCTGTGTCCTGGGAACAAGACTGAGGTTTGATTCTGGAACCCTGTGGCCTGGGAACATGACTGAGGTTTGTTTCTGGAAGCCTGTTCCCTGGGAACATGACTGAGGTTTGATTCTGGACACCTGTGTCCTGGGAACATGACTGAGGTTTGATTGTTGAAACCTGTGGCCTGCGAACATGACTCAGATTTGATTCTGGAACCATGTGTCCTGGGAATATGACTGAGGTATGATTCTGGAAACCTTTGTCCTGGGAAAATGACTGAGGTTTCATTGTGAAAACATGTGGCCTGGGATCATGACTGAGGTTTGATGGTGGAACACTCTGGCCTGGCAAAATGACTGAGGCTTGATTCTGGAACCCTGTGGCCTGGGAACTTGACTGAGGTTGGATGGCAGAAACCTGTGGACTGGCAACATGACTGAGGTTTGATTGTGTAACCCTGTGCACGGGGACCATGACTGAGGCCTGATACTGGAACCCCGTGGCGTGGGAACATGACATTGGTTTGATTCTGGAGCCCTGTTTACTGGGAACATGACTGAGGTTTGATGGTTGAACCCTTTGGCCTGGCAACATGATTGAGGTTTGATAGTGGAACCCTCAGGCTTGGGAATATGAGTGAGGCTTGATGGTGGAACCCTGTGGCCTGGCAATATGACTTAGGTTTGATTGTGGAACACTCTGGCCTGGGAACATGACTGAGGCTTGATGGTGGAACCGTGGCCTGGCAACAGGACTGAGGTTTGATTGTGGAACGCTCTGGCCTGGGAATATGACTGAGGTTTAATTGTGGAACCCTGTGGCCTGGGAACATGACTGGGATTTGATTTCTGAAACCTGTGTCCAGGGAACATGACTGAGGTTTTATTCTGGAAACCTGTGTCTTGGGAACACGACTGAGTTTTTATTCTGGAACCATGTGGCCTGGGAATATGAGTGAGGTTTGATTCTGGAAACCATTGGCCTGGGAACATGACTGATGTTAGAGTGTGCAATCCTCAGGCCTGGGAACATGACATCGGTTTGGATTCTGGTACCCTGTTGCCTGGGAACACGAAATCGGTTTGATTCCGGAAATCTGAGGCCTGGCAACATGACTGAGGTTTAATTCTGGATCTCTGTGGACTGGGAAAATGACTGAGGCGTGATTCTGAAGACCTGTGGCCTGGAAACATGACATCTGTTTAGATTGTGCAACACTTTGGCCCGGGAACCTGACTGAGCCTTGGTTCTGGAACACTGTGCACTAGGAACATGACTGAGGATTTATTCTGGAACCCTGTAGCCTGGGAACATAACTGAGGATTTATTCTGGAACCCTGTGGCCTGGGAACATAACATGGGTGGATTCTGGAACCCTGAGGCCTGGGAACAAGACATCTGTTTAGATTGTGGAATACTGTGACCCGGGAACCTGACTGAGCCTTGGTTCTGGAACCCTATGTACTGGGAATATGACTGAGGTTTTATTCTGGAACCCTGTAGCCTGGGAACATAACTGAGGATTGATTCTGGAACCCTGTGGCCTGGGAACATGACATGGGTGGATTCTGGAACCCTGAGGCCTGGGAACATGACATCTGTTTAGATTGTGGAATACTGTGCATCGGGTACCTGACTGAGCCTTGATTCTGGAACCCTGTGGACTGGGAACATGACTGAGGGTTAATTCCGGAACCCTGTAACCTGCGAACATAACTGAGGATTGATTCTGGAACCCTGTGGCCTGGCCGCATGACATCGGTGGATTCTGGAACTCTGTGGCCTGGGAACCTGCGAACGGTTTGACTCTGGTACCCTGTGGCCTGGGAACATGTCTGAGGTTTGATGGTGGAAACCTTTGGCCTGGCAACATGACTGAGGATTGATTCTGGAAGACTGTGGCCAGGGAACATGATATCGGGTTGATTCTGGAACCTGTGTCCTGGGAACAAGACTGAAGTTTGATTCTGGAACCCTGTGGCCTGGGAACATGACTGAGGTTTGTTTCTGGAAGCCTGTTCCCTGGGAACATGACTGCGGTTTGATTCTGGACACCTGTGTCCTGGTAACAAGACTGAGGTTTGATTCTGCAACCCTGTGGCTTGGGAACATGACTGAGGTTTGTTTCTGGAAGCCTGTTCTCTGGGAACATGACTGAGGTTTGATTCTGGACACCTGTGTCCTGGGAACATGACTGAGGTTTGATTGTTGAAACCTGTGGCCCGCGAACATGACTCAGGTTTGATTCTGGAACCATGTGTCCTGGGAATATGACTGAGGTTTGATTCTGGAAACCTTTGGCCTGGGAAAATGACTGAGGTTTCATTGTGGAAACATGTGGCCTGGGATCATGACTGACGTTTGATGGTGGAACACTCTGGCCTGGCAAAATGACTGAGGCTTGATTCTGGAGCCCTGTTTACTGGGAACATGACTGAGGTTTGATGGCAGAAACCTGTGGACTGGCAACATGACTGAGGTTTGATTCTGGACACCTGTGTCCTGGGAACATGACTGAGGTTTGATTGTTGAAACCTGTGGCCTTCGAACATGACTCAGGTTGATTCTGGAACCATGTGTCCTGGGAATATGACTGAGGTTTCATGGTTGAATTCTGTGGCCTGGCAACATGATTGAGGTTTGATAGTGGAACCCTCAGGCTTGGGAACATGAGTGAGGCTTGATGGTGGAACCGTGGCCTGGCAACAGGACTGAGGTTTGATTGTGGAACCCTCTGGTCTGGGAATATGACTGAGGTTTAATTGTGGAACCCTGTGGCCTGGGAACATGACTGGGATTTGATTTCTGAAACCTGTGTCCAGGGCACATGACTGAGGTTTTATTCTGGAACCCTGTGGCCTGGGAACACGACTGAGGTTTGATTCTGTAACCATGTGGCCTGGGAATATGACTGAGGTTTGATTCTGGAAACCATTGGCCTGGGAACATGACTGATGTTAGAGTGTGGAATCCTGTGCCCTGAGAACATGACATCGGTTTGGATTCTGGTACCCTGTTGCCTGGAAACATGAAATCGGTTTGATTCTGGAAACCTTAGGCCTGGGAATATGACTGAGGTTTGATGGTGGTACCCTATGGCCTGGCAACATGACTGAGGTTTGATTCTGGATCCCTGTGGCCTGGGAACATGACATCTGTTTAGATTGTGGAATACTGTGCCCCGGGAACCTGACTGAGCCTTGGTTCTGGAACCCTGTGGACTGGGAACATGACTGAGGTTTTATTCTGGAACCCTGTGTCCTGGGAACATGACTTGGGTGGATTCTGGAACCTTGAGGCCTGGGAACATAATATCTGTATATATTGTGGAATACTCTGGCCTGGGAACTTGACTGAGCCTTGGTTCTGGAAACCTGTGGACTGGGAATATGACTGAGGTTTTATTCTGGAGCCGTGTAGCCTGGGAACATAACTGAGGATTCACTTTGAAACCCTGTGGCCCAGGAACATGACATGGGTGGATTCTGGAAACCTGAGGCCTTGGAACATGACATCTGTTTAGATTGTGGAACACTGCGGCCTGGGAAACTGCGAACGGTTTGACTCTGGAACCCTGTGGCCTGGGAACATGTCTGAGGTTTGGTGGTGGAAACCTGTGGCCTGGCAAAATGACTGAGGTTTGATTCTGAAAGACTGTGGCCAGGGAACATGATATCGGGTTGATTCTGGAAACCTGTGTCCTGGGAACAAGACTGAGGTTTGATTCTGGAACCCTGTGGCCTGGGAACATGACTGAGGTTTGTTTCTGGAAGCCTGTTCCCTGGGAACATGACTGAGGTTTGATTCTGGACACCTGTGTCCTGGGAACATGACTGAGGTTTGATTGTTGAAACCTGTGGCCTGCGAACATGACTCAGATTTGATTCTGGAACCATGTGTCCTGGGAATATGACTGAGGTATGATTCTGGAAACCTTTGTCCTGGGAAAATGACTGAGGTTTCATTGTGAAAACATGTGGCCTGGGATCATGACTGAGGTTTGATGGTGGAACACTCTGGCCTGGCAAAATGACTGAGGCTTGATTCTGGAACCCTGTGGCCTGGGAACTTGACTGAGGTTGGATGGCAGAAACCTGTGGACTGGCAACATGACTGAGGTTTGATTGTGTAACCCTGTGCACGGGGACCATGACTGAGGCCTGATACTGGAACCCCGTGGCGTGGGAACATGACATTGGTTTGATTCTGGAGCCCTGTTTACTGGGAACATGACTGAGGTTTGATGGTTGAACCCTTTGGCCTGGCAACATGATTGAGGTTTGATAGTGGAACCCTCAGGCTTGGGAACATGACTGAGGCTTGATGGTGGAACCGTGGCCTGGCAACAGGACTGAGGTTTGATTGTGGAACGCTCTGGCCTGGGAATATGACTGAGGTTTAATTGTGGAACCCTGTGGCCTGGGAACATGACTGGGATTTGATTTCTGAAACCTGTGTCCAGGGAACATGACTGAGGTTTTATTCTGGAAACCTGTGTCTTGGGAACACGACTGAGTTTTTATTCTGGAACCATGTGGCCTGGGAATATGAGTGAGGTTTGATTCTGGAAACCATTGGCCTGGGAACATGACTGATGTTAGAGTGTGCAATCCTCAGGCCTGGGAACATGACATCGGTTTGGATTCTGGTACCCTGTTGCCTGGGAACACGAAATCGGTTTGATTCCGGAAATCTGAGGCCTGGCAACATGACTGAGGTTTGATTCTGGATCTCTGTGGACTGGGAAAATGACTGAGGCGTGATTCTGAAGACCTGTGGCCTGGAAACATGACATCTGTTTAGATTGTGGAATACTTTGGCCCGGGAACCTGACTGAGCCTTGGTTCTGGAACACTGTGCACTAGGAACATGACTGAGGATTTATTCTGGAACCCTGTAGCCTGGGAACATAACTGAGGATTGATTCTGGAACCCTGTGGCCTGGGAACATAACATGGGTGGATTCTGGAACCCTGAGGCCTGGGAACAAGACATCTGTTTAGATTGTGGAATACTGTGACCCGGGAACCTGACTGAGCCTTGGTTCTGGAACCCTATGTACTGGGAATATGACTGAGGTTTTATTCTGGAACCCTGTAGCCTGGGAACATAACTGAGGATTGATTCTGGAACCCTGTGGCCTGGGAACATGACATGGGTGGATTCTGGAACCCTGAGGCCTGGGAACATGACATCTGTTTAGATTGTGGAATACTGTGACCCGGGAACATGACTGAGCCTTGATTCTGGAACCCTGTGGACTGGGAACATGACTGAGGTTTTATTCCGGAACCCTGTAACCTGCGAACATAACTGAGGATTGATTCTGGAACCCTGTGGCCTGGCCGCATGACATCGGTGGATTCTGGAACTCTGTGGCCTGGGAACCTGCGAACGGTTTGACTCTGGTACCCTGTGGCCTGGGAACATGTCTGAGGTTTGATGGTGGAAACCTTTGGCCTGGCAACATGACTGAGGATTGATTCTGGAAGACTGTGGCCAGGGAACATGATATCTGGTTGATTCTGGAAACCTGTGTCCTGGGAACAAGACTGAAGTTTGATTCTGGAACCCTGTGGCCTGGGAACATGACTGAGGTTTGTTTCTGGAAGCCTGTTCCCTGGGAACATGACTGCGGTTTGATTCTGGACACCTGTGTCCTGGGAACAAGACTGAGGTTTGATTCTGCAACCCTGTGGCTTGGGAACATGACTGAGGTTTGTTTCTGGAAGCCTGTTCTCTGGGAACATGACTGAGGTTTGATTCTGGACACCTGTGTCCTGGGAACATGACTGAGGTTTGATTGTTGAAACCTGTGGCCCGTGAACATGACTCAGGTTTGATTCTGGAACCATGTGTCCTGGGAATATGACTGAGGTTTGATTCTGGAAACCTTTGGCCTGGGAAAATGACTGAGGTTTCATTGTGGAAACATGTGGCCTGGGATCATGACTGACGTTTGATGGTGGAACACTCTGGCCTGGCAAAATGACTGAGGCTTGATTCTGGAGCCCTGTTTACTGGGAACATGACTGAGGTTTGATGGCAGAAACCTGTGGACTGGCAACATGACTGAGGTTTGATTCTGGACACCTGTGTCCTGGGAACATGACTGAGGTTTGATTGTTGAAACCTGTGGCCTTCGAACATGACTCAGGTTGATTCTGGAACCATGTGTCCTGGGAATATGACTGAGGTTTCATGGTTGAATCCTGTGGCCTGGCAACATGATTGAGGTTTGATAGTGGAACCCTCAGGCTTGGAAACATGAGTGAGGCTTGATGGTGGAAACCTGTGGCTTGGCAAGATGACTTAGGTTTGATTGTGGAACACTCTGGCCTGGGAACATGACTGAGGCTTGATGGTGGAACCGTGGCCTGGCAACAGGACTGAGGTTTGATTGTGGAACCCTCTGGTCTGGGAATATGACTGAGGTTTAATTGTGGAACCCTGTGGCCTGGGAACATGACTGGGATTTGATTTCTGAAACCTGTGTCCAGGGCACATGACTGAGGTTTTATTCTGGAACCCTGTGGCCTGGGAACACGACTGAGGTTTGATTCTGTAACCATGTGGCCTGGGAATATGACTGAGGTTTGATTCTGGAAACCATTGGCCTGGGAACATGACTGATGTTAGAGTGTGGAATCCTGTGCCCTGAGAACATGACATCGGTTTGGATTCTGGTACCCTGTTGCCTGGAAACATGAAATCGGTTTGATTCTGGAAACCTTAGGCCTGGGAATATGACTGAGGTTTGATGGTGGTACCCTATGGCCTGGCAACATGACTGAGGTTTGATTCTGGATCCCTGTGGCCTGGGAACATGACATCTGTTTAGATTGTGGAATACTGTGCCCCGGGAACCTGACTGAGCCTTGGTTCTGGAACCCTGTGGACTGGGAACATGACTGAGGTTTTATTCTGGAACCCTGTGTCCTGGGAACATGACTTGGGTGGATTCTGGAACCTTGAGGCCTGGGAACATAAAATCTGTATATATTGTGGAATACTCTGGCCTGGGAACTTGACTGAGCCTTGGTTCTGGAAACCTGTGGACTGGGAATATGACTGAGGTTTTATTCTGGAGCCGTGTAGCCTGGGAACATAACTGAGGATTCACTTTGAAACCCTGTGGCCCAGGAACATGACATGGGTGGATTCTGGAAACCTGAGGCCTTGGAACATGACATCTGTTTAGATTGTGGAACACTGCGGCCTGGGAAACTGCGAACGGTTTGACTCTGGAACCCTGTGGCCTGGGAACATGTCTGAGCTTTGGTGGTGGAAACCTGTGGCCTGGCAAAATGACTGAGGTTTGATTCTGAAAGACTGTGGCCAGGGAACATGATATCGGGTTGATTCTGGAAACCTGTGTCCTGGGAACAAGACTGAGGTTTGATTCTGGAACCCTGTGGCCTGGGAACATGACTGAGGTTTGTTTCTGGAAGCCTGTTCCCTGGGAACATGACTGAGGTTTGATTCTGGACACCTGTGTCCTGGGAACATGACTGAGGTTTGATTGTTGAAACCTGTGGCCTGCGAACATGACTCAGATTTGATTCTGGAACCATGTGTCCTGGGAATATGACTGAGGTATGATTCTGGAAACCTTTGTCCTGGGAGAATGACTGAGGTTTCATTGTGGAAACATGTGGCCTGGGATCATGACTGAGGTTTGATGGTGGAACACTCTGGCCTGGCAAAATGACTGAGGCTTGATTCTGGAACCCTGTGGCCTGGGAACTTGACTGAGGTTGGATGGCAGAAACCTGTGGACTGGCAACATGACTGAGGTTTGATTGTGTAACCCTGTGCACGGGGACCATGACTGAGGCCTGATACTGGAACCCCGTGGCGTGGGAACATGACATTGGTTTGATTCTGGAGCCCTGTTTACTGGGAACATGACTGAGGTTTGATGGTTGAACCCTTTGGCCTGGCAACATGATTGAGGTTTGATAGTGGAACCCTCAGGCTTGGGAATATGAGTGAGGCTTGATGGTGGAACCCTGTGGCCTGGCAATATGACTTAGGTTTGATTGTGGAACACTCTGGCCTGGGAACATGACTGAGGCTTGATGGTGGAACCGTGGCCTGGCAACAGGACTGAGGTTTGATTGTGGAACGCTCTGGCCTGGGAATATGACTGAGGTTTAATTGTGGAACCCTGTGGCCTGGGAACATGACTGGGATTTGATTTCTGAAACCTGTGTCCAGGGAACATGACTGAGGTTTTATTCTGGAAACCTGTGTCTTGGGAACACGACTGAGTTTTTATTCTGGAACCATGTGGCCTGGGAATATGAGTGAGGTTTGATTCTGGAAACCATTGGCCTGGGAACATGACTGATGTTAGAGTGTGCAATCCTGAGGCCTGGGAACATGACATCGGTTTGGATTCTGGTACCCTGTTGCCTGGGAACACGAAATCGGTTTGATTCCGGAAATCTGAGGCCTGGCAACATGACTGAGGTTTGATTCTGGATCTCTGTGGACTGGGAAAATGACTGAGGCGTGATTCTGAAGACCTGTGGCCTGGAAACATGACATCTGTTTAGATTGTGGAATACTTTGGCCCGGGAACCTGACTGAGCCTTGGTTCTGGAACACTGTGCACTAGGAACATGACTGAGGATTTATTCTGGAACCCTGTAGCCTGGGAACATAACTGAGGATTGATTCTGGAACCCTGTGGCCTGGGAACATGACATGGGTGGATTCTGGAACCCTGAGGCCTGGGAACATGACATCTGTTTAGATTGTGGAATACTGTGCCCCGGGTACCTGACTGAGCCTTGATTCTGGAACCCTGTGGACTGGGAACATGACTGAGGTTTTATTCCGGAACCCTATAACTTGCGAACATAACTGAGGATTGATTCTGGAACCCTGTGGCCTGGCCGCATGACATCGGTGGATTCTGGAACTCTGTGGCCTGGGAACCTGCGAACGGTTTGACTCTGGTACCCTGTGGCCTGGGAACATGTCTGAGGTTTGATGGTGGAAACCTTTGGCCTGGCAACATGACTGAGGATTGATTCTGGAAGACTGTGGCCAGGGAACATGATATCTGGTTGATTCTGGAAACCTGTGTCCTGGGAACAAGACTGAAGTTTGATTCTGGAACCCTGTGGCCTGGGAACATGACTGAGGTTTGTTTCTGGAAGCCTGTTCCCTGGGAACATGACTGCGGTTTGATTCTGGACACCTGTGTCCTGGGAACAAGACTGAGGTTTGATTCTGCAACCCTGTGGCTTGGGAACATGACTGAGGTTTGTTTCTGGAAGCCTGTTCTCTGGGAACATGACTGAGGTTTGATTCTGGACACCTGTGTCCTGGGAACATGACTGAGGTTTGATTGTTGAAACCTGTGGCCCGCGAACATGACTCAGGTTTGATTCTGGAACCATGTGTCCTGGGAATATGACTGAGGTTTGATTCTGGAAACCTTTGGCCTGGGAAAATGACTGAGGTTTCATTGTGAAAACATGTGGCCTGGGATCATGACTGACGTTTGATGGTGGAACACTCTGGCCTGGCAAAATGACTGAGGCTTGATTCTGGAGCCCTGTTTACTGGGAACATGACTGAGGTTTGATGGCAGAAACCTGTGGACTGGCAACATGACTGAGGTTTGATTTGGAACCCTGTGCACGGGGACCATGACTAAGGCCTGATACTGGAACCCCGTGGCATGGGAACATGACATTGGTTTGATTCTGGAACCCTGTTTACTGGGAACATGACTGAGGTTTCATGGTTGAATCCTGTGGCCTGGCAACATGATTGAGGTTTGATAGTGGAACCCTCAGGCTTGGGAACATGAGTGAAGCTTGATGGTGGAACCCTGTGGCTTGTCAAGATGACTTAGGTTTGATTGTGGAACACTCTGGCCTGGGAACATGACTGAGGCTTGATGGTGGAACCGTGGCCTGGCAACAGGACTGAGGTTTGATTGTGGAACCCTCTGGTCTGGGAATATGACTGAGGTTTAATTGTGGAACCCTGTGGCCTGGGAACATGACTGGGATTTGATTTCTGAAACCTGTGTCCAGGGCACATGACTGAGGTTTTATTCTGGAACCCTGTGGCCTGGGAACACGACTGAGGTTTGATTCTGTAACCATGTGGCCTGGGAATATGACTGAGGTTTGATTCTGGAAACCATTGGCCTGGGAACATGACTGATGTTAGAGTGTGGAATCCTGTGCCCTGAGAACATGACATCGGTTTGGATTCTGGTACCCTGTTGCCTGGAAACATGAAATCGGTTTGATTCTGGAAACCTTAGGCCTGGGAATATGACTGAGGTTTGATGGTGGTACCCTATGGCCTGGCAACATGACTGAGGATTGATTCTGGATCCCTGTGGCCTGGGAACATGACATCTGTTTAGATTGTGGAATACTGTGCCCCGGGAACCTGACTGAGCCTTAGTTCTGGAACCCTGTGGACTGGGAACATGACTGAGGTTTTATTCTGGAACCCTGTGTCCTGGGAACATGACTTGGGTGGATTCTGGAACCTTGAGGCCTGGGAACATAAAATCTGTATATATTGTGGAATACTGTGGCCTGGGAACTTGACTGAGCCTTGGTTCTGGAAACCTGTGGACTGGGAATATGACTGAGGTTTTATTCTGGAGCTGTGTAGCCTGGGAACATAACTGAGGATTCAGTTTGAAACCCTGTGGCCCAGGAACATGACATGGGTGGATTCTGGAAACCTGAGGCCTTGGAACATGACATCTGTTTAGATTGTGGAACACTGCGGCCTGGGAAACTGCGAACGGTTTGACTCTGGAACCCTGTGGCCTGGGAACATGTCTGAGGTTTGGTGGTGGAAACCTGTGGACTGGCAAAATGACTGAGGTTTGATTCTGGAACCCTGTGGCCTGGGAACATGACTGAGGTTTGTTTCTGGAAGCCTGTTCCCTGGGAACATGACTGAGGTTTGATTCTGGACACCTGTGTCCTGGGAACATGACTGAGGTTTGATTGTTGAAACCTGTGGCCTGCGAACATGACTCAGATTTGATTCTGGAACCATGTGTCCTGGGAATATGACTGAGGTATGATTCTGGAAACCTTTGTCCTGGGAAAATGACTGAGGTTTCATTGTGGAAACATGTGGCCTGGGATCATGACTGAGGTTTGATGGTGGAACACTCTGGCCTGGCAAAATGACTGAGGCTTGATTCTGGAACCCTGTGGCCTGGGAACTTGACTGAGGTTGGATGGCAGAAACCTGTGGACTGGCAACATGACTGAGGTTTGATTGTGTAACCCTGTGCACGGGGACCATGACTGAGGCCTGATACTGGAACCCCGTGGCGTGGGAACATGACATTGGTTTGATTCTGGAGCCCTGTTTACTGGGAACATGACTGAGGTTTGATGGTTGAACCCTTTGGCCTGGCAACATGATTGAGGTTTGATAGTGGAACCCTCAGGCTTGGGAATATGAGTGAGGCTTGATGGTGGAACCCTGTGGCCTGGCAATATGACTTAGGTTTGATTGTGGAACACTCTGGCCTGGGAACATGACTGAGGCTTGATGGTGGAACCGTGGCCTGGCAACAGGACTGAGGTTTGATTGTGGAACGCTCTGGCCTGGGAATATGACTGAGGTTTAATTGTGGAACCCTGTGGCCTGGGAACATGACTGGGATTTGATTTCTGAAACCTGTGTCCAGGGAACATGACTGAGGTTTTATTCTGGAAACCTGTGTCTTGGGAACACGACTGAGTTTTTATTCTGGAACCATGTGGCCTGGGAATATGAGTGAGGTTTGATTCTGGAAACCATTGGCCTGGGAACATGACTGATGTTAGAGTGTGCAATCCTGAGGCCTGGGAACATGACATCGGTTTGGATTCTGGTACCCTGTTGCCTGGGAACACGAAATCGGTTTGATTCCGGAAATCTGAGGCCTGGCAACATGACTGAGGTTTGATTCTGGATCTCTGTGGACTGGGAAAATGACTGAGGCGTGATTCTGAAGACCTGTGGCCTGGAAACATGACATCTGTTTAGATTGTGGAATACTTTGGCCCGGGAACCTGACTGAGCCTTGGTTCTGGAACACTGTGCACTAGGAACATGACTGAGGATTTATTCTGGAACCCTGTAGCCTGGGAACATAACTGAGGATTGATTCTGGAACCCTGTGGCCTGGGAACATAACATGGGTGGATTCTGGAACCCTGAGGCCTGGGAACAAGACATCTGTTTAGATTGTGGAATACTGTGACCCGGGAACCTGACTGAGCCTTGGTTCTGGAACCCTATGTACTGGGAATATGACTGAGGTTTTATTCTGGAACCCTGTAGCCTGGGAACATAACTGAGGATTGATTCTGGAACCCTGTGGCCTGGGAACATGACATGGGTGGATTCTGGAACCCTGAGGCCTGGGAACATGACATCTGTTTAGATTGTGGAATACTGTGCACCGGGTACCTGACTGAGCCTTGATTCTGGAACCCTGTGGACTGGGAACATGACTGAGGGTTAATTCCGGAACCCTGTAACCTGTGAACATAACTGAGGATTGATTCTGGAACCCTGTGGCCTGGCCGCATGACATCGGTGGATTCTGGAACTCTGTGGCCTGGGAACCTGCGAACGGTTTGACTCTGGTACCCTGTGACCTGGGAACATGTCTGAGGTTTGATGGTGGAAACCTTTGGCCTGGCAACATGACTGAGGATTGATTCTGGAAGACTGTGGCCAGGGAACATGATATCTGGTTGATTCTGGAAACCTGTGTCCTGGGAACAAGACTGAAGTTTGATTCTGGAACCCTGTGGCCTGGGAACATGACTGAGGTTTGTTTCTGGAAGCCTGTTCCCTGGGAACATGACTGCGGTTTGATTCTGGACACCTGTGTCCTGGGAACAAGACTGAGGTTTGATTCTGCAACCCTGTGGCTTGGGAACATGACTGAGGTTTGTTTCTGGAAGCCTGTTCTCTGGGAACATGACTGAGGTTTGATTCTGGACACCTGTGTCCTGGGAACATGACTGAGGTTTGATTGTTGAAACCTGTGGCCCGCGAACATGACTCAGGTTTGATTCTGGAACCATGTGTCCTGGGAATATGACTGAGGTTTGATTCTGGAAACCTTTGGCCTGGGAAAATGACTGAGGTTTCACTGTGGAAACATGTGGCCTGGGATCATGACTGACGTTTGATGGTGGAACACTCTGGCCTGGCAAAATGACTGAGGCTTGATTCTGGAGCCCTGTTTACTGGGAACATGACTGAGGTTTGATGGCAGAAACCTGTGGACTGGCAACATGACTGAGGTTTGATTCTGGACACCTGTGTCCTGGGAACATGACTGAGGTTTGATTGTTGAAACCTGTGACCTTCGAACATGACTCAGGTTGATTCTGGAACCATGTGTCCTGGGAATATGACTGAGGTTTCATGGTTGAATCCTGTGGCCTGGCAACATGACTGAGGTTTGATAGTGGAACCCTCAGGCTTGGGAACATGAGTGAGGCTTGATGGTGGAAACCTGTGGCTTGGCAAGATGACTTAGGTTTGATTGTGGAACACTCTGGCCTGGGAACATGACTGAGGCTTGATGGTGGAACCGTGGCCTGGCAACAGGACTGAGGTTTGATTGTGGAACCCTCTGGTCTGGGAATATGACTGAGGTTTAATTGTGGAACCCTGTGGCCTGGGAACATGACTGGGATTTGATTTCTGAAACCTGTGTCCAGGGCACATGACTGAGGTTTTATTCTGGAACCCTGTGGCCTGGGAACACGACTGAGGTTTGATTCTGTAACCATGTGGCCTGGGAATATGACTGAGGTTTGATTCTGGAAACCATTGGCCTGGGAACATGACTGATGTTAGAGTGTGGAATCCTGTGCCCTGAGAACATGACATCGGTTTGGATTCTGGTACCCTGTTGCCTGGAAACATGAAATCGGTTTGATTCTGGAAACCTTAGGCCTGGGAATATGACTGAGGTTTGATGGTGGTACCCTATGGCCTGGCAACATGACTGAGGTTTGATTCTGGATCCCTGTGGCCTGGGAACATGACATCTGTTTAGATTGTGGAATACTGTGCCCCGGGAACCTGACTGAGCCTTGGTTCTGTAACCCTGTGGACTGGGAACATGACTGAGGTTTTATTCTGGAACCCTGTGTCCTGGGAACATGACTTGGGTGGATTCTGGAACCTTGAGGCCTGGGAACATAAAATCTGTATATATTGTGGAATACTCTGGCCTGGGAACTTGACTGAGCCTTGGTTCTGGAAACCTGTGGACTGGGAATATGACTGAGGTTTTATTCTGGAGCCGTGCAGCCTGGGAACATAACTGAGGATTCACTTTGAAACCCTGTGGCCCAGGAACATGACATGGGTGGATTCTGGAAACCTGAGGCCTTGGAACATGACATCTGTTTAGATTGTGGAACACTGCGGCCTGGGAAACTGCGAACGGTTTGACTCTGGAACCCTGTGGCCTGGGAACATGTCTGAGCTTTGGTGGTGGAAACCTGTGGCCTGGCAAAATGAATGAGGTTTGATTCTGAAAGACTGTGGCCAGGGAACATGATATCGGGTTGATTCTGGAAACCTGTGTCCTGGGAACAAGACTGAGGTTTGATTCTGGAACCCTGTGGCCTGGGAACATGACTGAGGTTTGTTTCTGGAAGCCTGTTCCCTGGGAACATGACTGAGGTTTGATTCTGGACACCTGTGTCCTGGGAACATGACTGAGGTTTGATTGTTGAAACCTGTGGCCTGCGAACATGACTCAGATTTGATTCTGGAACCATGTGTCCTGGGAATATGACTGAGGTATGATTCTGGAAACCTTTGTCCTGGGAAAATGACTGAGGTTTCATTGTGAAAACATGTGGCCTGGGATCATGACTGAGGTTTGATGGTGGAACACTCTGGCCTGGCAAAATGACTGAGGCTTGATTCTGGAACCCTGTGGCCTGGGAACTTGACTGAGGTTGGATGGCAGAAACCTGTGGACTGGCAACATGACTGAGGTTTGATTGTGTAACCCTGTGCACGGGGACCATGACTGAGGCCTGATACTGGAACCCCGTGGCGTGGGAACATGACATTGGTTTGATTCTGGAGCCCTGTTTACTGGGAACATGACTGAGGTTTGATGGTTGAACCCTTTGGCCTGGCAACATGATTGAGGTTTGATAGTGGAACCCTCAGGCTTGGGAATATGAGTGAGGCTTGATGGTGGAACCCTGTGGCCTGGCAATATGACTTAGGTTTGATTGTGGAACACTCTGGCCTGGGAACATGACTGAGGCTTGATGGTGGAACCGTGGCCTGGCAACAGGACTGAGGTTTGATTGTGGAACGCTCTGGCCTGGGAATATGACTGAGGTTTAATTGTGGAACCCTGTGGCCTGGGAACATGACTGGGATTTGATTTCTGAAACCTGTGTCCAGGGAACATGACTGAGGTTTTATTCTGGAAACCTGTGTCTTGGGAACACGACTGAGTTTTTATTCTGGAACCATGTGGCCTGGGAATATGAGTGAGGTTTGATTCTGGAAACCATTGGCCTGGGAACATGACTGATGTTAGAGTGTGCAATCCTCAGGCCTGGGAACATGACATCGGTTTGGATTCTGGTACCCTGTTGCCTGGGAACACGAAATCGGTTTGATTCCGGAAATCTGAGGCCTGGCAACATGACTGAGGTTTGATTCTGGATCTCTGTGGACTGGGAAAATGACTGAGGCGTGATTCTGAAGACCTGTGGCCTGGAAACATGACATCTGTTTAGATTGTGGAATACTTTGGCCCGGGAACCTGACTGAGCCTTGGTTCTGGAACACTGTGCACTAGGAACATGACTGAGGATTTATTCTGGAACCCTGTAGCCTGGGAACATAACTGAGGATTGATTCTGGAACCCTGTGGCCTGGGAACATAACATGGGTGGATTCTGTAACCCTGAGGCCTGGGAACAAGACATCTGTTTAGATTGTGGAATACTGTGACCCGGGAACCTGACTGAGCCTTGGTTCTGGAACCCTATGTACTGGGAATATGACTGAGGTTTTATTCTGGAACCCTGTAGCCTGGGAACATAACTGAGGATTGATTCTGGAACCCTGTGGCCTGGGAACATGACATGGGTGGATTCTGGAACCCTGAGGCCTGGGAACATGACATCTGTTTAGATTGTGGAATACTGTGCCCCGGGTACCTGACTGAGCCTTGATTCTGGAACCCTGTGGACTGGGAACATGACTGAGGTTTTATTCCGGAACCCTGTAACCTGCGAACATAACTGAGGATTGATTCTGGAACCCTGTGGCCTGGCCGCATGACATCGGTGGATTCTGGAACTCTGTGGCCTGGGAACCTGCGAACGGTTTGACTCTGGTACCCTGTGGCCTGGGAACATGTCTGAGGTTTGATGGTGGAAACCTTTGGCCTGGCAACATGACTGAGGATTGATTCTGGAAGACTGTGGCCAGGGAACATGATATCTGGTTGATTCTGGAAACCTGTGTCCTGGGAACAAGACTGAAGTTTGATTCTGGAACCCTGTGGCCTGGGAACATGACTGAGGTTTGTTTCTGGAAGCCTGTTCCCTGGGAACATGACTGTGGTTTGATTCTGGACACCTGTGTCCTGGGAACAAGACTGAGGTTTGATTCTGCAACCCTGTGGCTTGGGAACATGACTGAGGTTTGTTTCTGGAAGCCTGTTCTCTGGGAACATGACTGAGGTTTGATTCTGGACACCTGTGTCCTGGGAACATGACTGAGGTTTGATTGTTGAAACCTGTGGCCCGTGAACATGACTCAGGTTTGATTCTGGAACCATGTGTCCTGGGAATATGACTGAGGTTTGATTCTGGAAACCTTTGGCCTGGGAAAATGACTGAGGTTTCATTGTGGAAACATGTGGCCTGGGATCATGACTGACGTTTGATGGTGGAACACTCTGGCCTGGCAAAATGACTGAGGCTTGATTCTGGAGCCCTGTTTACTGGGAACATGACTGAGGTTTGATGGCAGAAACCTGTGGACTGGCAACATGACTGAGGTTTGATTCTGGACACCTGTGTCCTGGGAACATGACTGAGGTTTGATTGTTGAAACCTGTGGCCTTCGAACATGACTCAGGTTGATTCTGGAACCATGTGTCCTGGGAATATGACTGAGGTTTCATGGTTGAATCCTGTGGCCTGGCAACATGATTGAGGTTTGATAGTGGAACCCTCAGGCTTGGGAACATGAGTGAGGCTTGATGGTGGAAACCTGTGGCTTGGCAAGATGACTTAGGTTTGATTGTGGAACACTCTGGCCTGGGAACATGACTGAGGCTTGATGGTGGAAACGTGGCCTGGCAACAGGACTGAGGTTTGATTGTGGAACCCTCTGGTCTGGGAATATGACTGAGGTTTAATTGTGGAACCCTGTGGCCTGGGAACATGACTGGGATTTGATTTCTGAAACCTGTGTCCAGGGCACATGACTGAGGTTTTATTCTGGAACCCTGTGGCCTGGGAACACGACTGAGGTTTGATTCTGTAACCATGTGGCCTGGGAATATGACTGAGGTTTGATTCTGGAAACCATTGGCCTGGGAACATGACTGATGTTAGAGTGTGGAATCCTGTGCCCTGAGAACATGACATCGGTTTGGATTCTGGTACCCTGTTGCCTGGAAACATGAAATCGGTTTGATTCTGGAAACCTTAGGCCTGGGAATATGACTGAGGTTTGATGGTGGTACCCTATGGCCTGGCAACATGACTGAGGTTTGATTCTGGATCCCTGTGGCCTGGGAACATGACATCTGTTTAGATTGTGGAATACTGTGCCCCGGGAACCTGACTGAGCCTTGGTTCTGTAACCCTGTGGACTGGGAACATGACTGAGGTTTTATTCTGGAACCCTGTGTCCTGGGAACATGACTTGGGTGGATTCTGGAACCTTGAGGCCTGGGAACATAAAATCTGTATATATTGTGGAATACTCTGGCCTGGGAACTTGACTGAGCCTTGGTTCTGGAAACCTGTGGACTGGGAATATGACTGAGGTTTTATTCTGGAGCCGTGCAGCCTGGGAACATAACTGAGGATTCACTTTGAAACCCTGTGGCCCAGGAACATGACATGGGTGGATTCTGGAAACCTGAGGCCTTGGAACATGACATCTGTTTAGATTGTGGAACACTGCGGCCTGGGAAACTGCGAACGGTTTGACTCTGGAACCCTGTGGCCTGGGAACATGTCTGAGCTTTGGTGGTGGAAACCTGTGGCCTGGCAAAATGACTGAGGTTTGATTCTGAAAGACTGTGGCCAGGGAACATGATATCGGGTTGATTCTGGAAACCTGTGTCCTGGGAACAAGACTGAGGTTTGATTCTGGAACCCTGTGGCCTGGGAACATGACTGAGGTTTGTTTCTGGAAGCCTGTTCCCTGGGAACATGACTGAGGTTTGATTCTGGACACCTGTGTCCTGGGAACATGACTGAGGTTTCATTGTTGAAACCTGTGGCCCGTGAACATGACTCAGGTTTGATTCTGGAACCATGTGTCCTGGGAATATGACTGAGGTTTGATTCTGGAAACCTTTCGCCTGGGAAAATGACTGAGGTTTCATTGTGGAAACATGTGGCCTGGGATCATGACTGACGTTTGATGGTGGAACACTCTGGCCTGGCAAAATGACTGAGGCTTGATTCTGGAGCCCTGTTTACTGGGAACATGACTGAGGTTTGATGGCAGAAACCTGTGGACTGGCAACATGACTGAGGTTTGATTCTGGACACCTGTGTCCTGGGAACGTGACTGAGGTTTGATTGTTGAAACCTGTGGCCTTCGAACATGACTCAGGTTGATTCTGGAACCATGTGTCCTGGGAATATGACTGAGGTTTGATTCTGGAAACCTTTGGCTTGGGAAAATGACTGAGGTTTCATTGTGGAAACATGTGGCCTGGGATCATGACTGAGGTTTGAATGTGGAACGCTCTGGCCTGGGAATATGACTGAGGTTTAATTGTGGAACCCTGTGGCCTGGGAACATGACTGGGATTTTATTTCTGAAACCAGTGTCCAGGGAACATGACTGAGGTTTTTTTCTGGAAACCTGTGTCTTGGGAACACGACTGAGTTTTTATTCTGGAACCATGTGGCCTGGGAATATGAGTGAGGTTTGATTCTGGAAACCATTGGCCTGGGAACATGACTGATGTTAGAGTGTGCAATCCTGAGGCCTGGGAACATGACATCGGTTTGGATTCTGGTACCCTGTTGCCTGGGAACACGAAATCGGTTTGATTCCGGAAATCTGAGGCCTGGCAACATGACTGAGGTTTGATTCTGGATCTCTGTGGACTGGGAAAATGACTGAGGCGTGATTCTGAAGACCTGTGGCCTGGAAACATGACATCTGTTTAGATTGTGGAATACTTTGGCCCGGGAACCTAACTGAGCCTTGGTTCTGGAACACTGTGCACTAGGAACATGACTGAGGATTTATTCTGGAACCCTGTAGCCTGGGAACATAACTGAGGATTGATTCTGGAACCCTGTGGCCTGGGAACATGACATGGGTGGATTCTGGAACCCTGAGGCCTGGGAACATGACATCTGTTTAGATTGTGGTATACTGTGCCCCGGGTACCTGACTGAGCCTTGATTCTGGAACCCTGTGGACTGGGAACATGACTGAGGTTTTATTCCGGAACCCTGTAGCCTGGGAACATAACTGAGGATTGATTCTGGAACCCTGTGGCCTGGCCGCATGACATCGGTGGATTCTGGAACTCTGTGGCCTGGGAGCCTGCGAACGGTTTGACTCTGGTACCCTGTGGCCTGGGAACATGTCTGAGGTTTGATGGTGGAAACCTTTGGCCTGGCAACATGACTGAGGATTGATTCTGGAAGACTGTGGCCAGGGAACATGATATCTGGTTGATTCTGGAAACCTGTGTCCTGGGAACAAGACTGAAGTTTGATTCTGGAACCCTGTGGCCTGGGAACATGACTGAGGTTTGTTTCTGGAAGCCTGTTCCCTGGGAACATGACTGCGGTTTGATTCTGGACACCTGTGTCCTGGGAACAAGACTGAGGTTTGATTCTGCAACCCTGTGGCTTGGGAACATGACTGAGGTTTGTTTCTGGAAGCCTGTTCTCTGGGAACATGACTGAGGTTTGATTCTGGACACCTGTGTCCTGGGAACATGACTGAGGTTTGATTGTTGAAACCTGTGGCCCGCGAACATGACTCAGGTTTGATTCTGGAACCATGTGTCCTGGGAATATGACTGAGGTTTGATTCTGGAAACCTTTGGCCTGGGAAAATGACTGAGGTTTCATTGTGGAAACATGTGGCCTGGGATCATGACTGACGTTTGATGGTGGAACACTCTGGCCTGGCAAAATGACTGAGGCTTGATTCTGGAGCCCTGTTTACTGGGAACATGACTGAGGTTTGATGGCAGAAACCTGTGGACTGGCAACATGACTGAGGTTTGATTCTGGACACCTGTGTCCTGGGAACATGACTGAGGTTTGATTGTTGAAACCTGTGGCCTTCGAACATGACTCAGGTTGATTCTGGAACCATGTGTCCTGGGAATATGACTGAGGTTTGATTCTGGAAACCTTTGGCCTGGGAAAATGACTGAGGTTTCATTGTGGAAACATGTGGCCTGGGATCATGACTGAGGTTTGATGGTGAACACTCTGGCCTGGCAAAATGACTGAGGCTTGATTCTGGAGCCCTGTTTACTGGGAACATGACTGAGGTTTGATGGCAGAAACCTGTGGACTGGCAACATGACTGAGGTTTGATTCTGGACACCTGTGTCCTGGGAACGTGACTGAGGTTTGATTGTTGAAACCTGTGGCCTTCGAACATGACTCAGGTTGATTCTGGAACCATGTGTCCTGGGAATATGACTGAGGTTTCATGGTTGAATCCTGTGGCCTGGCAACATGATTGAGGTTTGATAGTGGAACCCTCAGGCTTGGGAACATGACTGAGGCTTGATGGTGGAAACGTGGCCTGGCAACAGGACTGAGGTTTGATTGTGGAACCCTCTGGTCTGGGAATATGACTGAGGTTTAATTGTGGAACCCTGTGGCCTGGGAACATGACTGGGGTTTGATTTCTGAAACCTGTGTCCAGGGCACATGACTGAGGTTTTATTCTGGAACCCTGTGGCTTGGGAACACGACTGAGGTTTGATTCTGTAACCATGTGGCCTGGGAATATGACTGAGGTTTGATTCTGGAAACCATTGGCCTGGGAACATGACTGATGTTAGAGTGTGGAATCCTGTGCCCTGAGAACATGACATCGGTTTGGATTCTGGTACCCTGTTGCCTGGAAACATGAAATCGGTTTGATTCTGGAAACCTTAGGCCTGGGAATATGACTGAGGTTTGATGGTGGTACCCTATGGCCTGGCAACATGACTGAGGTTTGATTCTGGATCCCTGTGGCCTGGGAACATGACATCTGTTTAGATTGTGGAATACTGTGCCCCGGGAACCTGACTGAGCCTTGGTTCTGTAACCCTGTGGACTGGGAACATGACTGAGGTTTTATTCTGGAACCCTGTGTCCTGGGAACATGACTTGGGTGGATTCTGGAACCTTGAGGCCTGGGAACATAAAATTTGTATATATTGTGGAATACTGTGGCCTGGGAACTTGACTGAGCCTTGGTTCTGGAAACCTGTGGACTGGGAATATGACTGAGGTTTTATTCTGGAGCCGTGTAGCCTGGGAACATAACTGAGGATTCACTTTGAAACCCTGTGGCCCAGGAACATGACATGGGTGGATTCTGGAAACCTGAGGCCTTGGAACATGACATCTGTTTAGATTGTGGAACACTGCGGCCTGGGAAACTGCGAACGGTTTGACTCTGGAACCCTGTGGCCTGGGAACATGTCTGAGCTTTGGTGGTGGAAACCTGTGGCCTGGCAAAATGACTGAGGTTTGATTCTGAAAGACTGTGGCCAGGGAACATGATATCGGGTTGATTCTGGAAACCTGTGTCCTGGGAACAAGACTGAGGTTTGATTCTTGAACCCTGTGGCCTGGGAACATGACTGAGGTTTGTTTCTGGAAGCCTGTTCCCTGGGAACATGACTGAGGTTTGATTCTGGACACCTGTGTCCTGGGAACATGACTGAGGTTTGATTGTTGAAACCTGTGACCTGCGTACATGACTCAGATTTGATTCTGGAACCATGTGTCCTGGGAATATGACTGAGGTATGATTCTGGAACCCTTTGTCCTGGGAGAATGACTGAGGTTTCATTGTGAAAACATGTGGCCTGGGATCATGACTGAGGTTTGATGGTGGAACACTCTGGCCTGGCAAAATGACTGAGGCTTGATTCTGGAACCCTGTGGCCTGGGAACTTGACTGAGGTTGGATGGCAGAAACCTGTGGACTGGCAACATGACTGAGGTTTGATTGTGTAACCCTGTGCACGGGGACCATGACTGAGGCCTGATACTGGAACCCCGTGGCGTGGGAACATGACATTGGTTTGATTCTGGAGCCCTGTTTACTGGGAACATGACTGAGGTTTGATGGTTGAACCCTTTGGCCTGGCAACATGATTGAGGTTTGATAGTGGAACCCTCAGGCTTGGGAATATGAGTGAGGCTTGATGGTGGAACCCTGTGGCCTGGCAATATGACTTAGGTTTGATTGTGGAACACTCTGGCCTGGGAACATGACTGAGGCTTGATGGTGGAACCGTGGCCTGGCAACAGGACTGAGGTTTGATTGTGGAACGCTCTGGCCTGGGAATATGACTGAGGTTTAATTGTGGAACCCTGTGGCCTGGGAACATGACTGGGATTTGATTTCTGAAACCTGTGTCCAGGGAACATGACTGAGGTTTTATTCTGGAAACCTGTGTCTTGGGAACACGACTGAGTTTTTATTCTGGAACCATGTGGCCTGGGAATATGAGTGAGGTTTGATTCTGGAAACCATTGGCCTGGGAACATGACTGATGTTAGAGTGTGCAATCCTGAGGCCTGGGAACATGACATCGGTTTGGATTCTGGTACCCTGTTGCCTGGGAACACGAAATCGGTTTGATTCCGGAAATCTGAGGCCTGGCAACATGACTGAGGTTTGATTCTGGATCTCTGTGGACTGGGAAAATGACTGAGGCGTGATTCTGAAGACCTGTGGCCTGGAAACATGACATCTGTTTAGATTGTGGAATACTTTGGCCCGGGAACCTAACTGAGCCTTGGTTCTGGAACACTGTGCACTAGGAACATGACTGAGGATTTATTCTGGAACCCTGTAGCCTGGGAACATAACTGAGGATTGATTCTGGAACCCTGTGGCCTGGGAACATGACATGGGTGGATTCTGGAACCCTGAGGCCTGGGAACATGACATCTGTTTAGATTGTGGTATACTGTGCCCCGGGTACCTGACTGAGCCTTGATTCTGGAACCCTGTGGACTGGGAACATGACTGAGGTTTTATTCCGGAATCCTGTAGCCTGGGAACATAACTGAGGATTGATTCTGGAACCCTGTGGCCTGGCCGCATGACATCGGTGGATTCTGGAACTCTGTGGCCTGGGAGCCTGCGAACGGTTTGACTCTGGTACCCTGTGGCCTGGGAACATGTCTGAGGTTTGATGGTGGAAACCTTTGGCCTGGCAACATGACTGAGGATTGATTCTGGAAGACTGTGGCCAGGGAACATGATATCTGGTTGATTCTGGAAACCTGTGTCCTGGGAACAAGACTGAAGTTTGATTCTGGAACCCTGTGGCCTGGGAACATGACTGAGGTTTGTTTCTGGAAGCCTGTTCCCTGGGAACATGACTGCGGTTTGATTCTGGACACCTGTGTCCTGGGAACAAGACTGAGGTTTGATTCTGCAACCCTGTGGCTTGGGAACATGACTGAGGTTTGTTTCTGGAAGCCTGTTCTCTGGGAACATGACTGAGGTTTGATTCTGGACACCTGTGTCCTGGGAACATGACTGAGGTTTGATTGTTGAAACCTGTGGCCCGCGAACATGACTCAGGTTTGATTCTGGAACCATGTGTCCTGGGAATATGACTGAGGTTTGATTCTGGAAACCTTTGGCCTGGGAAAATGACTGAGGTTTCATTGTGGAAACATGTGGCCTGGGATCATGACTGACGTTTGATGGTGGTACACTCTGGCCTGGCAAAATGACTGAGGCTTGATTCTGGAGCCCTGTTTACTGGGAACATGACTGAGGTTTGATGGCAGAAACCTGTGGACTGGCAACATGACTGAGGTTTGATTCTGGACACCTGTGTCCTGGGAACATGACTGAGGTTTGATTGTTGAAACCTGTGGCCTTCGAACATGACTCAGGTTGATTCTGGAACCATGTGTCCTGGGAATATGACTGAGGTTTGATTCTGGAAACCTTTGGCCTGGGAAAATGACTGAGGTTTCATTGTGGAAACATGTGGCCTGGGATCATGACTGAGGTTTGATGGTGAACACTCTGGCCTGGCAAAATGACTGAGGCTTGATTCTGGAGCCCTGTTTACTGGGAACATGACTGAGGTTTGATGGCAGAAACCTGTGGACTGGCAACATGACTGAGGTTTGATTTGGAACCCTGTGCACGGGGACCATGACTGAGGCCTGATACTGGAACCCCGTGGCATGGGAACATGACATTGGTTTGATTCTGGAGCCCTGTTTACTGGGAACATGACTGAGGTTTCATGGTTGAATCCTGTGGCCTGGCAACATGATTGAGGTTTGATAGTGGAACCCTCAGGCTTGGGAACATGAGTGAGGCTTGATGGTGGAACACTGTGGCCTGGCAATATGCCTGAGGTTTGATGGTGGAACCCTGTGGCTTGGCAAGATGACTTAGGTTAGATTGTGGAACACTCTGACCTGGGAACATGACTGAGGCTTGATGGTGGAACCGTGGCCTGGCAACAGGACTGAGGTTTGATTGTGGAACCCTCTGGCCTGGGAATATGACTGAGGTTTAATTGTGGAACCCTGTGGCCTGGGAACATGACTGGGATTTTATTTCTGAAACCTGTGTCCAGGGAATATGACTGAGGTTTTATTCTGGAACCCTGTGTCCTGGGAACACGACTGAGGTTTGATTCTGTAACCATGTGGCCTGGGAATATGACTGAGGTTTGATTCTGGAAACAATTGGCCTGGGAACATGACTGATGTTAGAATGTGGAATCCTGTGGCCTGGGAACATGACATCGGTTTGGATTCTGGTACCCTATTGCCTGGGAACATGAAATCGGTTTGATTCTGTAAACCTGAGGTCTGGGAATATGACTGAGGTTTGATTGTGGTACCCTATGGCCTGGCAACATGACTGAGGTTTGATTCTGGATGCCTGTGGCCTGGGAACATGACTGAGGCATGATTCTGGAAACCTGTGGCCTGGGAACATGACATCTGTTTAGATTGTGGAATACTGTGCCCCGTTAACCTGACTGAGCCTTGGTTCTGGAACCTTGTGGACTGGGAACATGACTGAGGTTTCATTCTGGAACCCTGTAGCCTGGGACCATAACTGAGGATTGATTCTATAACCCTGTGGCCTGGGCACATGACAACGGTGGATTCTGAAACCCTGTGGACTAGGAACATGACTGAGGTTTTATTCTGGAACCTTGTAGCCTGGGAACATAACTGAGGATTGATTCTGGAACCCTGTGGCCTGGGAACATGACATGGGTGGATTCTGGAACCCTAAGGCTTGGGAACATGACATCTGTTTAGATTGTGGAATACTGTGCCCTGGGAACGTGACTGAGCCTTGGTTCTGGAACCCTGTGGACTGGGAACATGACTGACGTTTTATTCTGGAGCCCTGTAGACTGGGAACATAACTGAGGATTGATTCTGGAACCCTGTGGCCTGGGAACATGACTGGGATTTGAGTTCTGAAACCTGTGTCCAGGGAAAATGACTGAGGTTTTATTCTGGAACCCTGTGTCCTGGGAACACGACTGAGGTTTGATTCTGGAACCATGTGGCCTGGGAATATGACTTAGGTTTGATTCTGGAAACCATTGGCCTGGGAACATGACTGATGTTAGAGTGTGGAATCCTGTGCCCTGGGAACATGACATCGGTTTGGATTCTGGTACCCTGTTGCCTGGAAACATGAAATCGGTTTGATTCTGGAAACCTTAGGCCTGGGAATATGACTGAGGTTTGATGGTGGTACCCTATGGCCTGGCAACATGACTGAGGTTTGATTCTGGATCCCTGTGGCCTGGGAACATGACATCTGTTTAGATTGTGGAATACTGTGCCCCGGGAACCTGACTGAGCCTTGGTTCTGGACCCCTGTGGACTGGGAACATGACTGAGGTTTTATTCTGGAACCCTGTGTCCTGTTAACATGACATGGGTGGATTCTGGAACCCTGAGGCCTGGGAACATGAAATCTGTTTAGATTGTGGAATACTGTGGCCTGGGAACCTGACTGAGCCTTGGTTCTGGAAACCTGTGGACTGGGAATATGACTGAGGTTTTATTCTGGAGCCGTGTAGCCTGGGAACATAACTGAGGATTCACTTTGGAACCCTGTGGCCCAGGAACATGACATGGGTGGATTCTGGAACCCTGAGTCCTTGGAACATGACATCTGTTTAGATTGTGGAATACTGTGGCCCGGGAACCAGACTGAGCCTTGGTTCTGGAACCCTGTGGACTGGGAACATGACTGAGGTTTTATTCTGGAACCCTGTACCCTGGGAACATAACTGAGGATTGATTCTGGAAGCCTGTGGCCTGGGAACATGACATGGGTGGATTCTGGAACCCTGAGGCCTGGGAACATGACATCTGTTTAGATTGTGGAATACTGTGCCCTGGGAACGTGACTGAGCCTTGATTCTGGAACCCTGTGGACTGGGAACATGACTGACGTTTTATTCTGGAACCCTGTAGCCTGGGAACATAACTGAGGATTGATTCTGGAACCCTGTGGCCTGGGAACATGACTGGGATTTGATTTCTGAAACCTGTGTCCAGGGAAAATGACTGAGGTTTTATTCTGGAACCCTGTGTCCTGGGAACACGACTGAGGTTTGATTCTGGAACTATGTGGCCTGGGAATATGACTTAGGTTTGATTCTGGAAACCATTGGCCTGGGAACATGACTGATGTTAGAGTGTGGAATCCTGTGCCCTGGGAACATGACATCGGTTTGGATTCTGGTACCCTGTTGCCTGGAAACATGAAATCGGTTTGATTCTGGAAACCTTAGGCCTGGGCATATGACTGAGGTTTGATGGTGGTACCCTATGGCCTGGCAACATGACTGAGGTTTGATTCTGGATCCCTGTGGCCTGGGAACATGACATCTGTTTAGATTGTGGAATACTGTGCCCCGGGAACCTGACTGAGCCTTGGTTCTGGACCCCTGTGGACTGGGAACATGACTGAGGTTTTATTCTGGAACCCTGTGTCCTGGGAACATGACTTAGGTGGATTCTGGAACCTTGAGGCCTGGGAACATAAAATCTGTATATATTGTGGAATACTGTGGCCTGGGAACTTGACTGAGCCTTGGTTCTGGAAACCTGTGGACTGGGAATATGACTGAGGTTTTATTCTGGAGCCGTGTAGCCTGGGAACATAAATGAGGATTCACTTTGAAACCCTGTGGTCCAGGAACATGACATGGGTGGATTCTGGAAACCTGAGGCCTTGGAACATGACATCTGTTTAGATTTTGGAACACTGCGGCCTGGGAAACTGCGAACGGTTTGACTCTGGAACCCTGTGGCCTGGGAACATGTCTGAGGTTTGGTGGTGGAAACCTGTGGCCTGGCAAAATGACTGAGGTTTGATTCTGGAACCCTGTGGCCTGGGAACATGACTGAGGTTTGTTTCTGGAAGCCTGTTCCCTGGGAACATGACTGAGGTTTGATTCTGGACACCTGTGTCCTGGGAACATGACTGAGGTTTGATTGTTGAAACCTGTGACCTGCGAACATGACTCAGATTTGATTCTGGAACCATGTGTCCTGGGAATATGACTGAGGTTTGATTCTGGAAACCTTTGGCCTGGGAAAATGACTGAGGTTTCATTGTGGAAACATGTGGCCTGGGATCATGACTGAGGTTTGATGGTGGAACACTCTGGCCTGGCAAAATGACTGAGGCTTGATTCTGGAACCCTGTGGCCTGGGAACTTGACTGAGGTTGGATGGCAGAAACCTGTGGACTGGCAACATGACTGAGGTTTGATTGTGTAACCCTGTGCACGGGGACCATGACTGAGGCCTGATACTGGAACCCCGTGGCGTGGGAACATGACATTGGTTTGATTCTGGAGCCCTGTTTACTGGGAACATGACTGAGGTTTGATGGTTGAACCCTTTGGCCTGGCAACATGATTGAGGTTTGATAGTGGAACCCTCAGGCTTGGGAATATGAGTGAGGCTTGATGGTGGAACTCTGTGGCCTGGCAATATGACTTAGGTTTGATTGTGGAACACTCTGGCCTGGGAACATGACTGAGGCTTGATGGTGGAACCGTGGCCTGGCAACAGGACTGAGGTTTGATTGTGGAACGCTCTGGCCTGGGAATATGACTGAGGTTTAATTGTGGAACCCTGTGGCCTGGGAACATGACTGGGATTTGATTTCTGAAACCTGTGTCCAGGGAACATGACTGAGGTTTTATTCTGGAAACCTGTGTCTTGGGAACACGACTGAGTTTTTATTCTGGAACCATGTGGCCTGGGAATATGAGTGAGGTTTGATTCTGGAAACCATTGGCCTGGGAACATGACTGATGTTAGAGTGTGCAATCCTCAGGCCTGGGAACATGACATCGGTTTGGATTCTGGTACCCTGTTGCCTGGGAACACGAAATCGGTTTGATTCCGGAAATCTGAGGCCTGGCAACATGACTGAGGTTTGATTCTGGATCTCTGTGGACTGGGAAAATGACTGAGGCGTGATTCTGAAGACCTGTGGCCTGGAAACATGACATCTGTTTAGATTGTGGAATACTTTGGCCCGGGAACCTGACTGAGCCTTGGTTCTGGAACACTGTGCACTAGGAACATGACTGAGGATTTATTCTGGAACCCTGTAGCCTGGGAACATAACTGAGGATTGATTCTGGAACCCTGTGGCCTGGGAACATAACATGGGTGGATTCTAGAACCCTGAGGCCTGGGAACAAGACATCTGTTTAGATTGTGGAATACTGTGACCCGGGAACCTGACTGAGCCTTGGTTCTGGAACCCTATGTACTGGGAATATGACTGAGGTTTTATTCTGGAACCCTGTAGCCTGGGAACATAACTGAGGATTGATTCTGGAACCCTGTGGCCTGGGAACATGACATGGGTGGATTCTGGAACCCTGAGGCCTGGGAACATGACATCTGTTTAGATTGTGGAATACTGTGCCCCGGGTACCTGACTGAGCCTTGATTCTGGAACCCTGTGGACTGGGAACATGACTGAGGTTTTATTCCGGAACCCTGTAACCTGCGAACATAACTGAGGATTGATTCAGGAACCCTGTGGCCTGGCCGCATGACATCGGTGGATTCTGGAACTCTGTGGCCTGGGAACCTGCGAACGGTTTGACTCTGGTACCCTGTGGCCTGGGAACATGTCTGAGGTTTGATGGTGGAAACCTTTGGCCTGGCAACATGACTGAGGATTGATTCTGGAAGACTGTGGCCAGGGAACATGATATCTGGTTGATTCTGGAAACCTGTGTCCTGGGAACAAGACTGAAGTTTGATTCTGGAACCCTGTGGCCTGGGAACATGACTGAGGTTTGTTTCTGGAAGCCTGTTCCCTGGGAACATGACTGCGGTTTGATTCTGGACACTTGTGTCCTGGGAACAAGACTGAGGTTTGATTCTGCAACCCTGTGGCTTGGGAACATGACTGAGGTTTGTTTCTGGAAGCCTGTTCTCTGGGAACATGACTGAGGTTTGATTCTGGACACCTGTGTCCTGGGAACATGACTGAGGTTTGATTGTTGAAACCTGTGGCCCGTGAACATGACTCAGGTTTGATTCTGGAACCATGTGTCCTGGGAATATGACTGAGGTTTGATTCTGGAAACCTTTGGCCTGGGAAAATGACTGAGGTTTCATTGTGGAAACATGTGGCCTGGGATCATGACTGACGTTTGATGGTGGAACACTCTGGCCTGGCAAAATGACTGAGGCTTGATTCTGGAGCCCTGTTTACTGGGAACATGACTGAGGTTTGATGGCAGAAACCTGTGGACTGGCAACATGACTGAGGTTTGATTCTGGACACCTGTGTCCTGGGAACATGACTGAGGTTTGATTGTTGAAACCTGTGGCCTTCGAACATGACTCAGGTTGATTCTGGAACCATGTGTCCTGGGAATATGACTGAGGTTTCATGGTTGAATCCTGTGGCCTGGCAACATGATTGAGGTTTGATAGTGGAACCCTCAGGCTTGGGAACATGAGTGAGACTTGATGGTGGAAACCTGTGGCTTGGCAAGATGACTTAGGTTTGATTGTGGAACACTCTGGCCTGGGAACATGACTGAGGCTTGATGGTGGAAACGTGGCCTGGCAACAGGACTGAGGTTTGATTGTGGAACCCTCTGGTCTGGGAATATGACTGAGGTTTAATTGTGGAACCCTGTGGCCTGGGAACATGACTGGGATTTGATTTCTGAAACCTGTGTCCAGGGCACATGACTGAGGTTTTATTCTGGAACCCTGTGGCCTGGGAACACGACTGAGGTTTGATTCTGTAACCATGTGGCCTGGGAATATGACTGAGGTTTGATTCTGGAAACCATTGGCCTGGGAACATGACTGATGTTAGAGTGTGGGATCCTGTGCCCTGAGAACATGACATCGGTTTGGATTCTGGTACCCTGTTGCCTGGAAACATGAAATCGGTTTGATTCTGGAAACCTTAGGCCTGGGAATATGACTGAGGTTTGATGGTGGTACCCTATGGCCTGGCAACATGACTGAGGTTTGATTCTGGATCCCTGTGGCCTGGGAACATGACATCTGTTTAGATTGTGGAATACTGTGCCCCGGGAACCTGACTGAGCCTTGGTTCTGGAACCCTGTGGACTGGGAACATGACTGAGGTTTTATTCTGGAACCCTGTGTCCTGGGAACATGACTTGGGTGGATTCTGGAACCTTGAGGCCTGGGAACATAAAATCTGTATATATTGTGGAATACTGTGGCCTGGGAACTTGACTGAGCCTTGGTTCTGGAAACCTGTGGACTGGGAATATGACTGAGGTTTTATTCTGGAGCCGTGCAGCCTGGGAACATAACTGAGGATTCACTTTGAAACCCTGTGGCCCAGGAACATGACATGGGTGGATTCTGGAAACCTGAGGCCTTGGAACATGACATCTGTTTAGATTGTGGAACACTGCGGCCTGGGAAACTGCGAACGGTTTGACTCTGGAACCCTGTGGCCTGGGAACATGTCTGAGGTTTGGTGGTGGAAACCTGTGGCCTGGCAAAATGACTGAGGTTTGATTCTGGAACCCTGTGGCCTGGGAATATGACTGAGGTTTGATTCTGGACACCTGTGTCCTGGGAACATGACTGAGGTTTGATTGTTGAAACCTGTGACCTGCGAACATGACTAAGATTTGATTCTGGAACCATGTGTCCTGGGAATATGACTGAGGTTTGATTCTGGAAACCTTTGGCCTGGGAAAATGACTGAGGTTTCATTGTGGAAACATGTGGCCTGGGATCATGACTGAGGTTTGATGGTGGAACACTCTGGCCTGGCAAAATGACTGAGGCTTGATTCTGGAACCCTGTGGCCTGGGAACTTGACTGAGGTTGGATGGCAGAAACCTGTGGACTGGCAACATGACTGAGGTTTGATTGTGTAACCCTTTGCACGGGGACCATGACTGAGGCCTGATACTGGAACCCCGTGGCGTGGGAACATGACATTGGTTTGATTCTGGAGCCCTGTTTACTGGGAACATGACTGAGGTTTGATGGTTGAACCCTTTGGCCTGGCAACATGATTGAGGTTTGATAGTGGAACCCTCAGGCTTGGGAATATGAGTGAGGCTTGATGGTGGAACCCTGTGGCCTGGCAATATGACTTAGGTTTGATTGTGGAACACTCTGGCCTGGGAACATGACTGAGGCTTGATGGTGGAACCGTGGCCTGGCAACAGGACTGAGGTTTGATTGTGGAACGCTCTGGCCTGGGAATATGACTGAGGTTTAATTGTGGAACCCTGTGGCCTGGGAACATGACTGGGATTTTATTTCTGAAACCTGTGTCCAGGGAACATGACTGAGGTTTTATTCTGGAAACCTGTGTCTTGGGAACACGACTGAGTTTTTATTCTGGAACCATGTGGCCTGGGAATATGAGTGAGGTTTGATTCTGGAAAACATTGGCCTGGGAACATGACTGATGTTAGAGTGTGCAATCCTCAGGCCTGGGAACATGACATCGGTTTGGATTCTGGTACCCTGTTGCCTGGGAACACGAAATCGGTTTGATTCCGGAAATCTGAGGCCTGGCAACATGACTGAGGTTTGATTCTGGATCTCTGTGGACTGGGAAAATGACTGAGGCGTGATTCTGAAGACCTGTGGCCTGGAAACATGACATCTGTTTAGATTGTGGAATACTTTGGCCCGGGAACCTGACTGAGCCTTGGTTCTGGAACACTGTGCACTAGGAACATGACTGAGGATTTATTCTGGAACCCTGTAGCCTGGGAACATAACTGATGATTCACTTTGAAACCCTGTGGCCCAGGAACATGACATGGGTGGATTCTGGAACCCTGAGGCCTTGGAACATGACATCTGTTTAGATTGTGGAACACTGCGGCCTGGGAAACTGCGAACGGTTTGACTCTGGAACCCTGTGGCCTGGGAACATGTCTGAGCTTTGGTGGTGGAAACCTGTGGCCTGGCAAAATGACTGAGGTTTGATTCTGAAAGACTGTGGCCAGGGAACATGATATCGGGTTGATTCTGGAAACCTGTGTCCTGGGAACAAGACTGAGGTTTGATTCTGGAACCCTGTGGCCTGGGAACATGACTGAGGTTTGTTTCTGGAAGCCTGTTCCCTGGGAACATGACTGAGGTTTGATTCTGGACACCTGTGTCCTGGGAACATGACTGAGGTTTGATTGTTGAAACCTGTGGCCTGCGAACATGACTCAGATTTGATTCTGGAACCATGTGTCCTGGGAATATGACTGAGGTATGATTCTGGAAACCTTTGTCCTGGGAAAATGACTGAGGTTTCATTGTGGAAACATGTGGCCTGGGATCATGACTGAGGTTTGATGGTGGAACACTCTGGCCTGGCAAAATGACTGAGGCTTGATTCTGGAACCCTGTGGCCTGGGAACTTGACTGAGGTTGGATGGCAGAAACCTGTGGACTGGCAACATGACTGAGGTTTGATTGTGTAACCCTGTGCACGGGGACCATGACTGAGGCCTGATACTGGAACCCCGTGGCGTGGGAACATGACATTGGTTTGATTCTGGAGCCCTGTTTACTGGGAACATGACTGAGGTTTGATGGTTGAACCCTTTGGCCTGGCAACATGATTGAGGTTTGATAGTGGAACCCTCAGGCTTGGGAATATGAGTGAGGCTTGATGGTGGAACCCTGTGGCCTGGCAATATGACTTAGGTTTGATTGTGGAACACTCTGGCCTGGGAACATGACTGAGGCTTGATGGTGGAACCGTGGCCTGGCAACAGGACTGAGGTTTGATTGTGGAACGCTCTGGCCTGGGAATATGACTGAGGTTTAATTGTGGAACCCTGTGGCCTGGGAACATGACTGGGATTTGATTTCTGAAACCTGTGTCCAGGGAACATGACTGAGGTTTTATTCTGGAAACCTGTGTCTTGGGAACACGACTGAGTTTTTATTCTGGAACCATGTGGCCTGGGAATATGAGTGAGGTTTGATTCTGGAAACCATTGGCCTGGGAACATGACTGATGTTAGAGTGTGCAATCCTCAGGCCTGGGAACATGACATCGGTTTGGATTCTGGTACCCTGTTGCCTGGGAACACGAAATCGGTTTGATTCCGGAAATCTGAGGCCTGGCAACATGACTGAGGTTTGATTCTGGATCTCTGTGGACTGGGAAAATGACTGAGGCGTGATTCTGAAGACCTGTGGCCTGGAAACATGACATCTGTTTAGATTGTGGAATACTTTGGCCCGGGAACCTGACTGAGCCTTGGTTCTGGAACACTGTGCACTAGGAACATGACTGAGGATTTATTCTGGAACCCTGTAGCCTGGGAACATAACTGAGGATTGATTCTGGAACCCTGTGGCCTGGGAACATGACATGGGTGGATTCTGGAACCCTGAGGCCTGGGAACATGACATCTGTTTAGATTGTGGAATACTGTGCCCCGGGTACCTGACTGAGCCTTGATTCTGGAACCCTGTGGACTGGGAACATGACTGAGGTTTTATTCCGGAACCCTATAACTTGCGAACATAACTGAGGATTGATTCTGGAACCCTGTGGCCTGGCCGCATGACATCGGTGGATTCTGGAACTCTGTGGCCTGGGAACCTGCGAACGGTTTGACTCTGGTACCCTGTGGCCTGGGAACATGTCTGAGGTTTGATGGTGGAAACCTTTGGCCTGGCAACATGACTGAGGATTGATTCTGGAAGACTGTGGCCAGGGAACATGATATCTGGTTGATTCTGGAAACCTGTGTCCTGGGAACAAGACTGAAGTTTGATTCTGGAACCCTGTGGCCTGGGAACATGACTGAGGTTTGTTTCTGGAAGCCTGTTCCCTGGGAACATGACTGCGGTTTGATTCTGGACACCTGTGTCCTGGGAACAAGACTGAGGTTTGATTCTGCAACCCTGTGGCTTGGGAACATGACTGAGGTTTGTTTCTGGAAGCCTGTTCTCTGGGAACATGACTGAGGTTTGATTCTGGACACCTGTGTCCTGGGAACATGACTGAGGTTTGATTGTTGAAACCTGTGGCCCGCGAACATGACTCAGGTTTGATTCTGGAACCATGTGTCCTGGGAATATGACTGAGGTTTGATTCTGGAAACCTTTGGCCTGGGAAAATGACTGAGGTTTCATTGTGAAAACATGTGGCCTGGGATCATGACTGGCGTTTGATGGTGGAACACTCTGGCCTGGCAAAATGACTGAGGCTTGATTCTGGAGCCCTGTTTACTGGGAACATGACTGAGGTTTGATGGCAGAAACCTGTGGACTGGCAACATGACTGAGGTTTGATTTGGAACCCTGTGCACGGGGACCATGACTAAGGCCTGATACTGGAACCCCGTGGCATGGGAACATGACATTGGTTTGATTCTGGAACCCTGTTTACTGGGAACATGACTGAGGTTTCATGGTTGAATCCTGTGGCCTGGCAACATGATTGAGGTTTGATAGTGGAACCCTCAGGCTTGGGAACATGAGTGAAGCTTGATGGTGGAACCCTGTGGCTTGTCAAGATGACTTAGGTTTGATTGTGGAACACTCTGGCCTGGGAACATGACTGAGGCTTGATGGTGGAACCGTGGCCTGGCAACAGGACTGAGGTTTGATTGTGGAACCCTCTGGTCTGGGAATATGACTGAGGTTTAATTGTGGAACCCTGTGGCCTGGGAACATGACTGGGATTTGATTTCTGAAACCTGTGTCCAGGGCACATGACTGAGGTTTTATTCTGGAACCCTGTGGCCTGGGAACACGACTGAGGTTTGATTCTGTAACCATGTGGCCTGGGAATATGACTGAGGTTTGATTCTGGAAACCATTGGCCTGGGAACATGACTGATGTTAGAGTGTGGAATCCTGTGCCCTGAGAACATGACATCGGTTTGGATTCTGGTACCCTGTTGCCTGGAAACATGAAATCGGTTTGATTCTGGAAACCTTAGGCCTGGGAATATGACTGAGGTTTGATGGTGGTACCCTATGGCCTGGCAACATGACTGAGGATTGATTCTGGATCCCTGTGGCCTGGGAACATGACATCTGTTTAGATTGTGGAATACTGTGCCCCGGGAACCTGACTGAGCCTTGGTTCTGGAACCCTGTGGACTGGGAACATGACTGAGGTTTTATTCTGGAACCCTGTGTCCTGGGAACATGACTTGGGTGGATTCTGGAACCTTGAGGCCTGGGAACATAAAATCTGTATATATTGTGGAATACTGTGGCCTGGGAACTTGACTGAGCCTTGGTTCTGGAAACCTGTGGACTGGGAATATGACTGAGGTTTTATTCTGGAGCCGTGTAGCCTGGGAACATAACTGAGGATTCAGTTTGAAACCCTGTGGCCCAGGAACATGACATGGGTGGATTCTGGAAACCTGAGGCCTTGGAACATGACATCTGTTTAGATTGTGGAACACTGCGGCCTGGGAAACTGCGAACGGTTTGACTCTGGAACCCTGTGGCCTGGGAACATGTCTGAGGTTTGGTGGTGGAAACCTGTGGCCTGGCAAAATGACTGAGGTTTGATTCTGGAACCCTGTGGCCTGGGAACATGACTGAGGTTTGTTTCTGGAAGCCTGTTCCCTGGGAACATGACTGAGGTTTGATTCTGGACACCTGTGTCCTGGGAACATGACTGAGGTTTGATTGTTGAAACCTGTGGCCTGCGAACATGACTCAGATTTGATTCTGGAACCATGTGTCCTGGGAATATGACTGAGGTATGATTCTGGAAACCTTTGTCCTGGGAAAATGACTGAGGTTTCATTGTGGAAACATGTGGCCTGGGATCATGACTGAGGTTTGATGGTGGAACACTCTGGCCTGGCAAAATGACTGAGGCTTGATTCTGGAACCCTGTGGCCTGGGAACTTGACTGAGGTTGGATGGCAGAAACCTGTGGACTGGCAACATGACTGAGGTTTGATTGTGTAACCCTGTGCACGGGGACCATGACTGAGGCCTGATACTGGAACCCCGTGGCGTGGGAACATGACATTGGTTTGATTCTGGAGCCCTGTTTACTGGGAACATGACTGAGGTTTGATGGTTGAACCCTTTGGCCTGGCAACATGATTGAGGTTTGATAGTGGAACCCTCAGGCTTGGGAATATGAGTGAGGCTTGATGGTGGAACCCTGTGGCCTGGCAATATGACTTAGGTTTGATTGTGGAACACTCTGGCCTGGGAACATGACTGAGGCTTGATGGTGGAACCGTGGCCTGGCAACAGGACTGAGGTTTGATTGTGGAACGCTCTGGCCTGGGAATATGACTGAGGTTTAATTGTGGAACCCTGTGGCCTGGGAACATGACTGGGATTTGATTTCTGAAACCTGTGTCCAGGGAACATGACTGAGGTTTTATTCTGGAAACCTGTGTCTTGGGAACACGACTGAGTTTTTATTCTGGAACCATGTGGCCTGGGAATATGAGTGAGGTTTGATTCTGGAAACCATTGGCCTGGGAACATGACTGATGTTAGAGTGTGCAATCCTCAGGCCTGGGAACATGACATCGGTTTGGATTCTGGTACCCTGTTGCCTGGGAACACGAAATCGGTTTGATTCCGGAAATCTGAGGCCTGGCAACATGACTGAGGTTTGATTCTGGATCTCTGTGGACTGGGAAAATGACTGAGGCGTGATTCTGAAGACCTGTGGCCTGGAAACATGACATCTGTTTAGATTGTGGAATACTTTGGCCCGGGAACCTGACTGAGCCTTGGTTCTGGAACACTGTGCACTAGGAACATGACTGAGGATTTATTCTGGAACCCTGTAGCCTGGGAACATAACTGAGGATTGATTCTGGAACCCTGTGGCCTGGGAACATAACATGGGTGGATTCTGGAACCCTGAGGCCTGGGAACAAGACATCTGTTTAGATTGTGGAATACTGTGACCCGGGAACCTGACTGAGCCTTGGTTCTGGAACCCTATGTACTGGGAATATGACTGAGGTTTTATTCTGGAACCCTGTAGCCTGGGAACATAACTGAGGATTGATTCTGGAACCCTGTGGCCTGGGAACATGACATGGGTGGATTCTGGAACCCTGAGGCCTGGGAACATGACATCTGTTTAGATTGTGGAATACTGTGCCCCGGGTACCTGACTGAGCCTTGATTCTGGAACCCTGTGGACTGGGAACATGACTGAGGTTTTATTCCGGAACCCTGTAACCTGCGAACATAACTGAGGATTGATTCAGGAACCCTGTGGCCTGGCCGCATGACATCGGTGGATTCTGGAACTCTGTGGCCTGGGAACCTGCGAACGGTTTGACTCTGGTACCCTGTGGCCTGGGAACATGTCTGAGGTTTGATGGTGGAAACCTTTGGCCTGGCAACATGACTGAGGATTGATTCTGGAAGACTGTGGCCAGGGAACATGATATCTGGTTGATTCTGGAAACCTGTGTCCTGGGAACAAGACTGAAGTTTGATTCTGGAACCCTGTGGCCTGGGAACATGACTGAGGTTTGTTTCTGGAAGCCTGTTCCCTGGGAACATGACTGCGGTTTGATTCTGGACACCTGTGTCCTGGGAACAAGACTGAGGTTTGATTCTGCAACCCTGTGGCTTGGGAACATGACTGAGGTTTGTTTCTGGAAGCCTGTTCTCTGGGAACATGACTGAGGTTTGATTCTGGACACCTGTGTCCTGGGAACATGACTGAGGTTTGATTGTTGAAACCTGTGGCCCGTGAACATGACTCAGGTTTGATTCTGGAACCATGTGTCCTGGGAATATGACTGAGGTTTGATTCTGGAAACCTTTGGCCTGGGAAAATGACTGAGGTTTCATTGTGGAAACATGTGGCCTGGGATCATGACTGACGTTTGATGGTGGAACACTCTGGCCTGGCAAAATGACTGAGGCTTGATTCTGGAGCCCTGTTTACTGGGAACATGACTGAGGTTTGATGGCAGAAACCTGTGGACTGGCAACATGACTGAGGTTTGATTCTGGACACCTGTGTCCTGGGAACATGACTGAGGTTTGATTGTTGAAACCTGTGGCCTTCGAACATGACTCAGGTTGATTCTGGAACCATGTGTCCTGGGAATATGACTGAGGTTTCATGGTTGAATCCTGTGGCCTGGCAACATGATTGAGGTTTGATAGTGGAACCCTCAGGCTTGGGAACATGAGTGAGGCTTGATGGTGGAAACCTGTGGCTTGGCAAGATGACTTAGGTTTGATTGTGGAACACTCTGGCCTGGGAACATGACTGAGGCTTGATGGTGGAACCGTGGCCTGGCAACAGGACTGAGGTTTGATTGTGGAACCCTCTGGTCTGGGAATATGACTGAGGTTTAATTGTGGAACCCTGTGGCCTGGGAACATGACTGGGATTTGATTTCTGAAACCTGTGTCCAGGGCACATGACTGAGGTTTTATTCTGGAACCCTGTGGCCTGGGAACACGACTGAGGTTTGATTCTGTAACCATGTGGCCTGGGAATATGACTGAGGTTTGATTCTGGAAACCATTGGCCTGGGAACATGACTGATGTTAGAGTGTGGAATCCTGTGCCCTGAGAACATGACATCGGTTTGGATTCTGGTACCCTGTTGCCTGGAAACATGAAATCGGTTTGATTCTGGAAACCTTAGGCCTGGGAATATGACTGAGGTTTGATGGTGGTACCCTATGGCCTGGCAACATGACTGAGGTTTGATTCTGGATCCCTGTGGCCTGGGAACATGACATCTGTTTAGATTGTGGAATACTGTGCCCCGGGAACCTGACTGAGCCTTGGTTCTGTAACCCTGTGGACTGGGAACATGACTGAGGTTTTATTCTGGAACCCTGTGTCCTGGGAACATGACTTGGGTGGATTCTGGAACCTTGAGGCCTGGGAACATAAAATCTGTATATATTGTGGAATACTCTGGCCTGGGAACTTGACTGAGCCTTGGTTCTGGAAACCTGTGGACTGGGAATATGACTGAGGTTTTATTCTGGAGCCGTGCAGCCTGGGAACATAACTGAGGATTCACTTTGAAACCCTGTGGCCCAGGAACATGACATGGGTGGATTCTGGAAACCTGAGGCCTTGGAACATGACATCTGTTTAGATTGTGGAACACTGCGGCCTGGGAAACTGCGAACGGTTTGACTCTGGAACCCTGTGGCCTGGGAACATGTCTGAGCTTTGGTGGTGGAAACCTGTGGCCTGGCAACATGACTGAGGTTTGATTCTGGAAGACTGTGGCTAGGGAACATGATATCGGGTTGATTCTGGAAACCTGTGTCCTGGGAACAAGACTGAGGTTTGATTCTGGAACCCTGTGGCCTGGGAACATGACTGAGGTTTGTTTCTGGAAGCCTGTTCCCTGGGAACATGACTGAGGTTTGATTCTGGACACCTGTGTCCTGGGAACATGACTGAGGTTTGATTGTTGAAACCTGTGGCCTGCGAACATGACTCAGATTTGATTCTGGAACCATGTGTCCTGGGAATATGACTGAGGTATGATTCTGGAAACCTTTGTCCTGGGAAAATGACTGAGGTTTCATTGTGGAAACATGTGGCCTGGGATCATGACTGAGGTTTGATGGTGGAACACTCTGGCCTGGCAAAATGACTGAGGCTTGATTCTGGAACCCTGTGGCCTGGGAACTTGACTGAGGTTGGATGGCAGAAACCTGTGGACTGGCAACATGACTGAGGTTTGATTGTGTAACCCTGTGCACGGGGACCATGACTGAGGCCTGATACTGGAACCCCGTGGCGTGGGAACATGACATTGGTTTGATTCTGGAGCCCTGTTTACTGGGAACATGACTGAGGTTTGATGGTTGAACCCTTTGGCCTGGCAACATGATTGAGGTTTGATAGTGGAACCCTCAGGCTTGGGAATATGAGTGAGGCTTGATGGTGGAACCCTGTGGCCTGGCAATATGACTTAGGTTTGATTGTGGAACACTCTGGCCTGGGAACATGACTGAGGCTTGATGGTGGAACCGTGGCCTGGCAACAGGACTGAGGTTTGATTGTGGAACGCTCTGGCCTGGGAATATGACTGAGGTTTAATTGTGGAACCCTGTGGCCTGGGAACATGACTGGGATTTGATTTCTGAAACCTGTGTCCAGGGAACATGACTGAGGTTTTATTCTGGAAACCTGTGTCTTGGGAACACGACTGAGTTTTTATTCTGGAACCATGTGGCCTGGGAATATGAGTGAGGTTTGATTCTGGAAACCATTGGCCTGGGAACATGACTGATGTTAGAGTGTGCAATCCTGAGGCCTGGGAACATGACATCGGTTTGGATTCTGGTACCCTGTTGCCTGGGAACACGAAATCGGTTTGATTCCGGAAATCTGAGGCCTGGCAACATGACTGAGGTTTGATTCTGGATCTCTGTGGACTGGGAAAATGACTGAGGCGTGATTCTGAAGACCTGTGGCCTGGAAACATGACATCTGTTTAGATTGTGGAATACTTTGGCCCGGGAACCTGACTGAGCCTTGGTTCTGGAACACTGTGCACTAGGAACATGACTGAGGATTTATTCTGGAACCCTGTAGCCTGGGAACATAACTGAGGATTGATTCTGGAACCCTGTGGCCTGGGAACATGACATGGGTGGATTCTGGAACCCTGTGGCCTGGGAACATGACATCTGTTTAGATTGTGGAATACTGTGCCCCGGGTACCTGACTGAGCCTTGATTCTGGAACCCTGTGGACTGGGAACATGACTGAGGTTTTATTCCGGAACCCTATAACTTGCGAACATAACTGAGGATTGATTCTGGAACCCTGTGGCCTGGCCGCATGACATCGGTGGATTCTGGAACTCTGTGGCCTGGGAACCTGCAAACGGTTTGACTCTGGTACCCTGTGGCCTGGGAACATGTCTGAGGTTTGATGGTGGAAACCTTTGGCCTGGCAACATGACTGAGGATTGATTCTGGAAGACTGTGGCCAGGGAACATGATATCTGGTTGATTCTGGAAACCTGTGTCCTGGGAACAAGACTGAAGTTTGATTCTGGAACCCTGTGGCCTGGGAACATGACTGAGGTTTGTTTCTGGAAGCCTGTTCCCTGGGAACATGACTGCGGTTTGATTCTGGACACCTGTGTCCTGGGAACAAGACTGAGGTTTGATTCTGCAACCCTGTGGCTTGGGAACATGACTGAGGTTTGTTTCTGGAAGCCTGTTCTCTGGGAACATGACTGAGGTTTGATTCTGGACACCTGTGTCCTGGGAACATGACTGAGGTTTGATTGTTGAAACCTGTGGCCCGCGAACATGACTCAGGTTTGATTCTGGAACCATGTGTCCTGGGAATATGACTGAGGTTTGATTCTGGAAACCTTTGGCCTGGGAAAATGACTGAGGTTTCATTGTGAAAACATGTGGCCTGGGATCATGACTGACGTTTGATGGTGGAACACTCTGGCCTGGCAAAATGACTGAGGCTTGATTCTGGAGCCCTGTTTACTGGGAACATGACTGAGGTTTGATGGCAGAAACCTGTGGACTGGCAACATGATTGAGGTTTGATAGTGGAACCCTCAGGCTTGGGAACATGAGTGAAGCTTGATGGTGGAACCCTGTGGCTTGTCAAGATGACTTAGGTTTGATTGTGGAACACTCTGGCCTGGGAACATGACTGAGGCTTGATGGTGGAACCGTGGCCTGGCAACAGGACTGAGGTTTGATTGTGGAACCCTCTGGTCTGGGAATATGACTGAGGTTTAATTGTGGAACCCTGTGGCCTGGGAACATGACTGGGATTTGATTTCTGAAACCTGTGTCCAGGGCACATGACTGAGGTTTTATTCTGGAACCCTGTGGCCTGGGAACACGACTGAGGTTTGATTCTGTAACCATGTGGCCTGGGAATATGACTGAGGTTTGATTCTGGAAACCATTGGCCTGGGAACATGACTGATGTTAGAGTGTGGAATCCTGTGCCCTGAGAACATGACATCGGTTTGGATTCTGGTACCCTGTTGCCTGGAAACATGAAATCGGTTTGATTCTGGAAACCTTAGGCCTGGGAATATGACTGAGGTTTGATGGTGGTACCCTATGGCCTGGCAACATGACTGAGGATTGATTCTGGATCCCTGTGGCCTGGGAACATGACATCTGTTTAGATTGTGGAATACTGTGCCCCGGGAACCTGACTGAGCCTTGGTTCTGGAACCCTGTGGACTGGGAACATGACTGAGGTTTTATTCTGGAACCCTGTGTCCTGGGAACATGACTTGGGTGGATTCTGGAACCTTGAGGCCTGGGAACATAAAATCTGTATATATTGTGGAATACTGTGGCCTGGGAACTTGACTGAGCCTTGGTTCTGGAAACCTGTGGACTGGGAATATGACTGAGGTTTTATTCTGGAGCCGTGTAGCCTGGGAACATAACTGAGGATTCAGTTTGAAACCCTGTGGCCCAGGAACATGACATGGGTGGATTCTGGAAACCTGAGGCCTTGGAATATGACATCTGTTTAGATTGTGGAACACTGCGGCCTGGGAAACTGCGAACGGTTTGACTCTGGAACCCTGTGGCCTGGGAACATGTCTGAGGTTTGGTGGTGGAAACCTGTGGCCTGGCAAAATGACTGAGGTTTGATTCTGGAACCCTGTGGCCTGGGAACATGACTGAGGTTTGTTTCTGGAAGCCTGTTCCCTGGGAACATGACTGAGGTTTGATTCTGGACACCTGTGTCCTGGGAACATGACTGAGGTTTGATTGTTGAAACCTGTGACCTGCGAACATGACTCAGATTTGATTCTGGAACCATGTGTCCTGGGAATATGACTGAGGTATGATTCTGGAAACCTTTGTCCTGGGAAAATGACTGAGGTTTCATTGTGGAAACATGTGGCCTGGGATCATGACTGAGGTTTGATGGTGGAACACTCTGGCCTGGCAAAATGACTGAGGCTTGATTCTGGAACCCTGTGGCCTGGGAACTTGACTGAGGTTGGATGGCAGAAACCTGTGGACTGGCAACATGACTGAGGTTTGATTGTGTAACCCTGTGCACGGGGACCATGACTGAGGCCTGATACTGGAACCCCGTGGCGTGGGAACATGACATTGGTTTGATTCTGGAGCCCTGTTTACTGGGAACATGACTGAGGTTTGATGGTTGAACCCTTTGGCCTGGCAACATGATTGAGGTTTGATAGTGGAACCCTCAGGCTTGGGAATATGAGTGAGGCTTGATGGTGGAACCCTGTGGCCTGGCAATATGACTTAGGTTTGATTGTGGAACACTCTGGCCTGGGAACATGACTGAGGCTTGATGGTGGAACCGTGGCCTGGCAACAGGACTGAGGTTTCATTGTGGAACGCTCTGGCCTGGGAATATGACTGAGGTTTAATTGTGGAACCCTGTGGCCTGGGAACATGACTGGGATTTGATTTCTGAAACCTGTGTCCAGGGAACATGACTGAGGTTTTATTCTGGAAACCTGTGTCTTGGGAACACGACTGAGTTTTTATTCTGGAACCATGTGGCCTGGGAATATGAGTGAGGTTTGATTCTGGAAACCATTGGCCTGGGAACATGACTGATGTTAGAGTGTGCAATCCTCAGGCCTGGGAACATGACATCGGTTTGGATTCTGGTACCCTGTTGCCTGGGAACACGAAATCGGTTTGATTCCGGAAATCTGAGGCCTGGCAACATGACTGAGGTTTGATTCTGGATCTCTGTGGACTGGGAAAATGACTGAGGCGTGATTCTGAAGACCTGTGGCCTGGAAACATGACATCTGTTTAGATTGTGGAATACTTTGGCCCGGGAACCTGACTGAGCCTTGGTTCTGGAACACTGTGCACTAGGAACATGACTGAGGATTTATTCTGGAACCCTGTAGCCTGGGAACATAACTGAGGATTGATTCTGGAACCCTGTGGCCTGGGAACATAACATGGGTGGATTCTGGAACCCTGAGGCCTGGGAACAAGACATCTGTTTAGATTGTGGAATACTGTGACCCGGGAACCTGACTGAGCCTTGGTTCTGGAACCCTATGTACTGGGAATATGACTGAGGTTTTATTCTGGAACCCTGTAGCCTGGGAACATAACTGAGGATTGATTCTGGAACCCTGTGGCCTGGGAACATGACATGGGTGGATTCTGGAACCCTGAGGCCTGGGAACATGACATCTGTTTAGATTGTGGAATACTGTGCCCCGGGTACCTGACTGAGCCTTGATTCTGGAACCCTGTGGACTGGGAACATGACTGAGGGTTAATTCCGGAACCCTGTAACCTGCGAACATAACTGAGGATTGATTCTGGAACCCTGTGGCCTGGCCGCATGACATCGGTGGATTCTGGAACTCTGTGGCCTGGGAACCTGCGAACGGTTTGACTCTGGTACCCTGTGGCCTGGGAACATGTCTGAGGTTTGATGGTGGAAACCTTTGGCCTGGCAACATGACTGAGGATTGATTCTGGAAGACTGTGGCCAGGGAACATGATATCTGGTTGATTCTGGAAACCTGTGTCCTGGGAACAAGACTGAAGTTTGATTCTGGAACCCTGTGGCCTGGGAACATGACTGAGGTTTGTTTCTGGAAGCCTGTTCCCTGGGAACATGACTGCGGTTTGATTCTGGACACCTGTGTCCTGGGAACAAGACTGAGGTTTGATTCTGCAACCCTGTGGCTTGGGAACATGACTGAGGTTTGTTTCTGGAAGCCTGTTCTCTGGGAACATGACTGAGGTTTGATTCTGGACACCTGTGTCCTGGGAATATGACTGAGGTTTGATTGTTGAAACCTGTGGCCCGCGAACATTACTCAGGTTTGATTCTGGAACCATGTGTCCTGGGAATATGACTGAGGTTTGATTCTGGAAACCTTTGGCCTGGGAAAATGACTGAGGTTTCATTGTGGAAACATGTGGCCTGGGATCATGACTGACGTTTGATGGTGGAACACTCTGGCCTGGCAAAATGACTGAGGCTTGATTCTGGAGCCCTGTTTACTGGGAACATGACTGAGGTTTGATGGCAGAAACCTGTGGACTGGCAACATGACTGAGGTTTGATTCTGGACACCTGTGTCCTGGGAACATGACTGAGGTTTGATTGTTGAAACCTGTGGCCTTCGAACATGACTCAGGTTGATTCTGGAACCATGTGTCCTGGGAATATGACTGAGGTTTCATGGTTGAATCCTGTGGCCTGGCAACATGATTGAGGTTTGATAGTGGAACCCTCAGGCTTGGGAACATGAGTGAGGCTTGATGGTGGAAACCTGTGGCTTGGCAAGATGACTTAGGTTTGATTGTGGAACACTCTGGCCTGGGAACATGACTGAGGCTTGATGGTGGAACCGTGGCCTGGCAACAGGACTGAGGTTTGATTGTGGAACCCTCTGGTCTGGGAATATGACTGAGGTTTAATTGTGGAACCCTGTGGCCTGGGAACATGACTGGGATTTGATTTCTGAAACCTGTGTCCAGGGCACATGACTGAGGTTTTATTCTGGAACCCTGTGGCCTGGGAACACGACTGAGGTTTGATTCTGTAACCCTGTGGCCTGGGAATATGACTGAGGTTTGATTCTGGAAACCATTGGCCTGGGAACATGACTGATGTTAGAGTGTGGAATCCTGTGCCCTGAGAACATGACATCGGTTTGGATTCTGGTACCCTGTTGCCTGGAAACATGAAATCGGTTTGATTCTGGAAACCTTAGGCCTGGGAATATGACTGAGGTTTGATGGTGGTACCCTATGGCCTGGCAACATGACTGAGGTTTGATTCTGGATCCCTGTGGCCTGGGAACATGACATCTGTTTAGATTGTGGAATACTGTGCCCCGGGAACCTGACTGAGCCTTGGTTCTGTAACCCTGTGGACTGGGAACATGACTGAGGTTTTATTCTGGAACCCTGTGTCCTGGGAACATGACTTGGGTGGATTCTGGAACCTTGAGGCCTGGGAACATAAAATCTGTATATATTGTGGAATACTGTGGCCTGGGAACTTGACTGAGCCTTGGTTCTGGAAACCTGTGGACTGGGAATATGACTGAGGTTTTATTCTGGAGCCGTGCAGCCTGGGAACATAACTGAGGATTCACTTTGAAACCCTGTGGCCCAGGAACATGACATGGGTGGATTCTGGAAACCTGAGGCCTTGGAACATGACATCTGTTTAGATTGTGGAACACTGTGGCCTGGGAAACTGCGAACGGTTTGACTCTGGAACCCTGTGGCCTGGGAACATGTCTGAGCTTTGGTGGTGGAAACCTGTGGCCTGGCAAAATGACTGAGGTTTGATTCTGAAAGACTGTGGCCAGGGAACATGATATCGGGTTGATTCTGGAAACCTGTGTCCTGGGAACAAGACTGAGGTTTGATTCTGGAACCCTGTGGCCTGGGAACATGACTGAGGTTTGTTTCTGGAAGCCTGTTCCCTGGGAACATGACTGAGGTTTGATTCTGGACACCTGTGTCCTGGGAACATGACTGAGGTTTGATTGTTGAAACCTGTGGCCTGCGAACATGACTCAGATTTGATTCTGGAACCATGTGTCCTGGGAATATGACTGAGGTATGATTCTGGAAACCTTTGTCCTGGGAAAATGACTGAGGTTTCATTGTGGAAACATGTGGCCTGGGATCATGACTGAGGTTTGATGGTGGAACACTCTGGCCTGGCAAAATGACTGAGGCTTGATTCTGGAGCCCTGTTTACTGGGAACATGACTGAGGTTTGATGGCAGAAACCTGTGGACTGGCAACATGACTGAGGTTTGATTGTGTAACCCTGTGCACGGGGACCATGACTGAGGCCTGATACTGGAACCCCGTGGCGTGGGAACATGACATTGGTTTGATTCTGGAGCCCTGTTTACTGGGAACATGACTGAGGTTTGATGGTTGAACCCTTTGGCCTGGCAACATGATTGAGGTTTGATAGTGGAACCCTCAGGCTTGGGAATATGAGTGAGGCTTGATGGTGGAACCCTGTGGCCTGGCAATATGACTTAGGTTTGATTGTGGAACACTCTGGCCTGGGAACATGACTGAGGCTTGATGGTGGAACCGTGGCCTGGCAACAGGACTGAGGTTTGATTGTGGAACGCTCTGGCCTGGGAATATGACTGAGGTTTAATTGTGGAACCCTGTGGCCTGGGAACATGACTGGGATTTGATTTCTGAAACCTGTGTCCAGGGAACATGACTGAGGTTTTATTCTGGAAACCTGTGTCTTGGGAACACGACTGAGTTTTTATTCTGGAACCATGTGGCCTGGGAATATGAGTGAGGTTTGATTCTGGAAACCATTGGCCTGGGAACATGACTGATGTTAGAGTGTGCAATCCTGAGGCCTGGGAACATGACATCGGTTTGGATTCTGGTACCCTGTTGCCTGGGAACACGAAATCGGTTTGATTCCGGAAATCTGAGGCCTGGCAACATGACTGAGGTTTGATTCTGGATCTCTGTGGACTGGGAAAATGACTGAGGCGTGATTCTGAAGACCTGTGGCCTGGAAACATGACATCTGTTTAGATTGTGGAATACTTTGGCCCGGGAACCTGACTGAGCCTTGGTTCTGGAACACTGTGCACTAGGAACATGACTGAGGATTTATTCTGGAACCCTGTAGCCTGGGAACATAACTGAGGATTGATTCTGGAACCCTGTGGCCTGGGAACATGACATGGGTGGATTCTGGAACCCTGAGGCCTGGGAACATGACATCTGTTTAGATTGTGGAATACTGTGCCCCGGGTACCTGACTGAGCCTTGATTCTGGAACCCTGTGGACTGGGAACATGACTGAGGTTTTATTCCGGAACCCTGTAACCTGCGAACATAACTGAGGATTGATTCTGGAACCCTGTGGCCTGGCCGCATGACATCGGTGGATTCTGGAACTCTGTGGCCTGGGAACCTGCGAACGGTTTGACTCTGGTACCCTGTGGCCTGGGAACATGTCTGAGGTTTGATGGTGGAAACCTTTGGCCTGGCAACATGACTGAGGATTGATTCTGGAAGACTGTGGCCAGGGAACATGATATCTGGTTGATTCTGGAAACCTGTGTCCTGGGAACAAGACTGAAGTTTGATTCTGGAACCCTGTGGCCTGGGAACATGACTGAGGTTTGTTTCTGGAAGCCTGTTCCCTGGGAACATGACTGCGGTTTGATTCTGGACACCTGTGTCCTGGGAACAAGACTGAGGTTTGATTCTGCAACCCTGTGGCTTGGGAACATGACTGAGGTTTGTTTCTGGAAGCCTGTTCTCTGGGAACATGACTGAGGTTTGATTCTGGACACCTGTGTCCTGGGAACATGACTGAGGTTTGATTGTTGAAACCTGTGGCCCGCGAACATGACTCAGGTTTGATTCTGGAACCATGTGTCCTGGGAATATGACTGAGGTTTGATTCTGGAAACCTTTGGCCTGGGAAAATGACTGAGGTTTCATTGTGAAAACATGTGGCCTGGGATCATGACTGACGTTTGATGGTGGAACACTCTGGCCTGGCAAAATGACTGAGGCTTGATTCTGGAGCCCTGTTTACTGGGAACATGACTGAGGTTTGATGGCAGAAACCTGTGGACTGGCAACATGACTGAGGTTTGATTTGGAACCCTGTGCACGGGGACCATGACTAAGGCCTGATACTGGAACCCCGTGGCATGGGAACATGACATTGGTTTGATTCTGGAACCCTGTTTACTGGGAACATGACTGAGGTTTCATGGTTGAATCCTGTGGCCTGGCAACATGATTGAGGTTTGATAGTGGAACCCTCAGGCTTGGGAACATGAGTGAGGCTTGATGGTGGAACCCTGTGGCTTGTCAAGATGACTTAGGTTTGATTGTGGAACACTCTGGCCTGGGAACATGACTGAGGCTTGATGGTGGAACCGTGGCCTGGCAACAGGACTGAGGTTTGATTGTGGAACCCTCTGGTCTGGGAATATGACTGAGGTTTAATTGTGGAACCCTGTGGCCTGGGAACATGACTGGGATTTGATTTCTGAAACCTGTGTCCAGGGCACATGACTGAGGTTTTATTCTGGAACCCTGTGGCCTGGGAACACGACTGAGGTTTGATTCTGTAACCATGTGGCCTGGGAATATGACTGAGGTTTGATTCTGGAAACCATTGGCCTGGGAACATGACTGATGTTAGAGTGTGGAATCCTGTGCCCTGAGAACATGACATCGGTTTGGATTCTGGTACCCTGTTGCCTGGAAACATGAAATCGGTTTGATTCTGGAAACCTTAGGCCTGGGAATATGACTGAGGTTTGATGGTGGTACCCTATGGCCTGGCAACATGACTGAGGATTGATTCTGGATCCCTGTGGCCTGGGAACATGACATCTGTTTAGATTGTGGAATACTGTGCCCCGGGAACCTGACTGAGCCTTGGCTCTGGAATCCTGTGGACTGGGAACATGACTGAGGTTTTATTCTGGAACCCTGTGTCCTGGGAACATGACTTGGGTGGATTCTGGAACCTTGAGGCCTGGGAACATAAAATCTGTATATATTGTGGAATACTCTGGCCTGGGAACTTGACTGAGCCTTGGTTCTGGAAACCTGTGGACTGGGAATATGACTGAGGTTTTATTCTGGAGCCGTGTAGCCTGGGAACATAACTGAGGATTCACTTTGAAACCCTGTGGTCCAGGAACATGACATGGGTGGATTCTGGAAACCTGAGGCCTTGGAACATGACATCTGTTTAGATTGTGGAACACTGCGGCCTGGGAAACTGCGAACGGTTTGACTCTGGAACCCTGTGGCCTGGGAACATGTCTGAGGTTTGGTGGTGGAAACCTGTGGCCTGGCAAAATGACTGAGGTTTGATTCTGGAACCCTGTGGCCTGGGAACATGACTGAGGTTTGTTTCTGGAAGCCTGTTCCCTGGGAACATGACTGAGGTTTGATTCTGGACACCTGTGTCCTGGGAACATGACTGAGGTTTGATTGTTGAAACCTGTGACCTGCGAACATGACTCAGATTTGATTCTGGAACCATGTGTCCTGGGAATATGACTGAGGTATGATTCTGGAACCCTTTGTCCTGGGAGAATGACTGAGGTTTCATTGTGAAAACATGTGGCCTGGGATCATGACTGAGGTTTGATGGTGGAACACTCTGGCCTGGCAAAATGACTGAGGCTTGATTCTGGAACCCTGTGGCCTGGGAACTTGACTGAGGTTGGATGGCAGAAACCTGTGGACTGGCAACATGACTGAGGTTTGATTGTGTAACCCTTTGCACGGGGACCATGACTGAGGCCTGATACTGGAACCCCGTGGCGTGGGAACATGACATTGGTTTGATTCTGGAGCCCTGTTTACTGGGAACATGACTGAGGTTTGATGGTTGAACCCTTTGGCCTGGCAACATGATTGAGGTTTGATAGTGGAACCCTCAGGCTTGGGAATATGAGTGAGGCTTGATGGTGGAACCCTGTGGCCTGGCAATATGACTTAGGTTTGATTGTGGAACACTCTGGCCTGGGAACATGACTGAGGCTTGATGGTGGAACCGTGGCCTGGCAACAGGACTGAGGTTTGATTGTGGAACGCTCTGGCCTGGGAATATGACTGAGGTTTAATTGTGGAACCCTGTGGCCTGGGAACATGACTGGGATTTTATTTCTGAAACCTGTGTCCAGGGAACATGACTGAGGTTTTATTCTGGAAACCTGTGTCTTGGGAACACGACTGAGTTTTTATTCTGGAACCATGTGGCCTGGGAATATGAGTGAGGTTTGATTCTGGAAAACATTGGCCTGGGAACATGACTGATGTTAGAGTGTGCAATCCTCAGGCCTGGGAACATGACATCGGTTTGGATTCTGGTACCCTGTTGCCTGGGAACACGAAATCGGTTTGATTCCGGAAATCTGAGGCCTGGCAACATGACTGAGGTTTGATTCTGGATCTCTGTGGACTGGGAAAATGACTGAGGCGTGATTCTGAAGACCTGTGGCCTGGAAACATGACATCTGTTTAGATTGTGGAATACTTTGGCCCGGGAACCTGACTGAGCCTTGGTTCTGGAACACTGTGCACTAGGAACATGACTGAGGATTTATTCTGGAACCCTGTAGCCTGGGAACATAACTGATGATTCACTTTGAAACCCTGTGGCCCAGGAACATGACATGGGTGGATTCTGGAACCCTGAGGCCTTGGAACATGACATCTGTTTAGATTGTGGAACACTGCGGCCTGGGAAACTGCGAACGGTTTGACTCTGGAACCCTGTGGCCTGGGAACATGTCTGAGCTTTGGTGGTGGAAACCTGTGGCCTGGCAAAATGACTGAGGTTTGATTCTGAAAGACTGTGGCCAGGGAACATGATATCGGGTTGATTCTGGAAACCTGTGTCCTGGGAACAAGACTGAGGTTTGATTCTGGAACCCTGTGGCCTGGGAACATGACTGAGGTTTGTTTCTGGAAGCCTGTTCCCTGGGAACATGACTGAGGTTTGATTCTGGACACCTGTGTCCTGGGAACATGACTGAGGTTTGATTGTTGAAACCTGTGGCCTGCGAACATGACTCAGATTTGATTCTGGAACCATGTGTCCTGGGAATATGACTGAGGTATGATTCTGGAAACCTTTGTCCTGGGAAAATGACTGAGGTTTCATTGTGGAAACATGTGGCCTGGGATCATGACTGAGGTTTGATGGTGGAACACTCTGGCCTGGCAAAATGACTGAGGCTTGATTCTGGAACCCTGTGGCCTGGGAACTTGACTGAGGTTGGATGGCAGAAACCTGTGGACTGGCAACATGACTGAGGTTTGATTGTGTAACCCTGTGCACGGGGACCATGACTGAGGCCTGATACTGGAACCCCGTGGCGTGGGAACATGACATTGGTTTGATTCTGGAGCCCTGTTTACTGGGAACATGACTGAGGTTTGATGGTTGAACCCTTTGGCCTGGCAACATGATTGAGGTTTGATAGTGGAACCCTCAGGCTTGGGAATATGAGTGAGGCTTGATGGTGGAACCCTGTGGCCTGGCAATATGACTTAGGTTTGATTGTGGAACACTCTGGCCTGGGAACATGACTGAGGCTTGATGGTGGAACCGTGGCCTGGCAACAGGACTGAGGTTTGATTGTGGAACGCTCTGGCCTGGGAATATGACTGAGGTTTAATTGTGGAACCCTGTGGCCTGGGAACATGACTGGGATTTGATTTCTGAAACCTGTGTCCAGGGAACATGACTGAGGTTTTATTCTGGAAACCTGTGTCTTGGGAACACGACTGAGTTTTTATTCTGGAACCATGTGGCCTGGGAATATGAGTGAGGTTTGATTCTGGAAACCATTGGCCTGGGAACATGACTGATGTTAGAGTGTGCAATCCTCAGGCCTGGGAACATGACATCGGTTTGGATTCTGGTACCCTGTTGCCTGGGAACACGAAATCGGTTTGATTCCGGAAATCTGAGGCCTGGCAACATGACTGAGGTTTGATTCTGGATCTCTGTGGACTGGGAAAATGACTGAGGCGTGATTCTGAAGACCTGTGGCCTGGAAACATGACATCTGTTTAGATTGTGGAATACTTTGGCCCGGGAACCTGACTGAGCCTTGGTTCTGGAACACTGTGCACTAGGAACATGACTGAGGATTTATTCTGGAACCCTGTAGCCTGGGAACATAACTGAGGATTGATTCTGGAACCCTGTGGCCTGGGAACATGACATGGGTGGATTCTGGAACCCTGAGGCCTGGGAACATGACATCTGTTTAGATTGTGGAATACTGTGCCCCGGGTACCTGACTGAGCCTTGATTCTGGAACCCTGTGGACTGGGAACATGACTGAGGTTTTATTCCGGAACCCTATAACTTGCGAACATAACTGAGGATTGATTCTGGAACCCTGTGGCCTGGCCGCATGACATCGGTGGATTCTGGAACTCTGTGGCCTGGGAACCTGCGAACGGTTTGACTCTGGTACCCTGTGGCCTGGGAACATGTCTGAGGTTTGATGGTGGAAACCTTTGGCCTGGCAACATGACTGAGGATTGATTCTGGAAGACTGTGGCCAGGGAACATGATATCTGGTTGATTCTGGAAACCTGTGTCCTGGGAACAAGACTGAAGTTTGATTCTGGAACCCTGTGGCCTGGGAACATGACTGAGGTTTGTTTCTGGAAGCCTGTTCCCTGGGAACATGACTGCGGTTTGATTCTGGACACCTGTGTCCTGGGAACAAGACTGAGGTTTGATTCTGCAACCCTGTGGCTTGGGAACATGACTGAGGTTTGTTTCTGGAAGCCTGTTCTCTGGGAACATGACTGAGGTTTGATTCTGGACACCTGTGTCCTGGGAACATGACTGAGGTTTGATTGTTGAAACCTGTGGCCCGCGAACATGACTCAGGTTTGATTCTGGAACCATGTGTCCTGGGAATATGACTGAGGTTTGATTCTGGAAACCTTTGGCCTGGGAAAATGACTGAGGTTTCATTGTGAAAACATGTGGCCTGGGATCATGACTGGCGTTTGATGGTGGAACACTCTGGCCTGGCAAAATGACTGAGGCTTGATTCTGGAGCCCTGTTTACTGGGAACATGACTGAGGTTTGATGGCAGAAACCTGTGGACTGGCAACATGACTGAGGTTTGATTTGGAACCCTGTGCACGGGGACCATGACTAAGGCCTGATACTGGAACCCCGTGGCATGGGAACATGACATTGGTTTGATTCTGGAACCCTGTTTACTGGGAACATGACTGAGGTTTCATGGTTGAATCCTGTGGCCTGGCAACATGATTGAGGTTTGATAGTGGAACCCTCAGGCTTGGGAACATGAGTGAAGCTTGATGGTGGAACCCTGTGGCTTGTCAAGATGACTTAGGTTTGATTGTGGAACACTCTGGCCTGGGAACATGACTGAGGCTTGATGGTGGAACCGTGGCCTGGCAACAGGACTGAGGTTTGATTGTGGAACCCTCTGGTCTGGGAATATGACTGAGGTTTAATTGTGGAACCCTGTGGCCTGGGAACATGACTGGGATTTGATTTCTGAAACCTGTGTCCAGGGCACATGACTGAGGTTTTATTCTGGAACCCTGTGGCCTGGGAACACGACTGAGGTTTGATTCTGTAACCATGTGGCCTGGGAATATGACTGAGGTTTGATTCTGGAAACCATTGGCCTGGGAACATGACTGATGTTAGAGTGTGGAATCCTGTGCCCTGAGAACATGACATCGGTTTGGATTCTGGTACCCTGTTGCCTGGAAACATGAAATCGGTTTGATTCTGGAAACCTTAGGCCTGGGAATATGACTGAGGTTTGATGGTGGTACCCTATGGCCTGGCAACATGACTGAGGATTGATTCTGGATCCCTGTGGCCTGGGAACATGACATCTGTTTAGATTGTGGAATACTGTGCCCCGGGAACCTGACTGAGCCTTGGTTCTGGAACCCTGTGGACTGGGAACATGACTGAGGTTTTATTCTGGAACCCTGTGTCCTGGGAACATGACTTGGGTGGATTCTGGAACCTTGAGGCCTGGGAACATAAAATCTGTATATATTGTGGAATACTGTGGCCTGGGAACTTGACTGAGCCTTGGTTCTGGAAACCTGTGGACTGGGAATATGACTGAGGTTTTATTCTGGAGCCGTGTAGCCTGGGAACATAACTGAGGATTCAGTTTGAAACCCTGTGGCCCAGGAACATGACATGGGTGGATTCTGGAAACCTGAGGCCTTGGAACATGACATCTGTTTAGATTGTGGAACACTGCGGCCTGGGAAACTGCGAACGGTTTGACTCTGGAACCCTGTGGCCTGGGAACATGTCTGAGGTTTGGTGGTGGAAACCTGTGGCCTGGCAAAATGACTGAGGTTTGATTCTGGAACCCTGTGGCCTGGGAACATGACTGAGGTTTGTTTCTGGAAGCCTGTTCCCTGGGAACATGACTGAGGTTTGATTCTGGACACCTGTGTCCTGGGAACATGACTGAGGTTTGATTGTTGAAACCTGTGGCCTGCGAACATGACTCAGATTTGATTCTGGAACCATGTGTCCTGGGAATATGACTGAGGTATGATTCTGGAAACCTTTGTCCTGGGAAAATGACTGAGGTTTCATTGTGGAAACATGTGGCCTGGGATCATGACTGAGGTTTGATGGTGGAACACTCTGGCCTGGCAAAATGACTGAGGCTTGATTCTGGAACCCTGTGGCCTGGGAACTTGACTGAGGTTGGATGGCAGAAACCTGTGGACTGGCAACATGACTGAGGTTTGATTGTGTAACCCTGTGCACGGGGACCATGACTGAGGCCTGATACTGGAACCCCGTGGCGTGGGAACATGACATTGGTTTGATTCTGGAGCCCTGTTTACTGGGAACATGACTGAGGTTTGATGGTTGAACCCTTTGGCCTGGCAACATGATTGAGGTTTGATAGTGGAACCCTCAGGCTTGGGAATATGAGTGAGGCTTGATGGTGGAACCCTGTGGCCTGGCAATATGACTTAGGTTTGATTGTGGAACACTCTGGCCTGGGAACATGACTGAGGCTTGATGGTGGAACCGTGGCCTGGCAACAGGACTGAGGTTTGATTGTGGAACGCTCTGGCCTGGGAATATGACTGAGGTTTAATTGTGGAACCCTGTGGCCTGGGAACATGACTGGGATTTGATTTCTGAAACCTGTGTCCAGGGAACATGACTGAGGTTTTATTCTGGAAACCTGTGTCTTGGGAACACGACTGAGTTTTTATTCTGGAACCATGTGGCCTGGGAATATGAGTGAGGTTTGATTCTGGAAACCATTGGCCTGGGAACATGACTGATGTTAGAGTGTGCAATCCTCAGGCCTGGGAACATGACATCGGTTTGGATTCTGGTACCCTGTTGCCTGGGAACACGAAATCGGTTTGATTCCGGAAATCTGAGGCCTGGCAACATGACTGAGGTTTGATTCTGGATCTCTGTGGACTGGGAAAATGACTGAGGCGTGATTCTGAAGACCTGTGGCCTGGAAACATGACATCTGTTTAGATTGTGGAATACTTTGGCCCGGGAACCTGACTGAGCCTTGGTTCTGGAACACTGTGCACTAGGAACATGACTGAGGATTTATTCTGGAACCCTGTAGCCTGGGAACATAACTGAGGATTGATTCTGGAACCCTGTGGCCTGGGAACATAACATGGGTGGATTCTGGAACCCTGAGGCCTGGGAACATGACATCTGTTTAGATTGTGGAATACTGTGACCCGGGAACCTGACTGAGCCTTGGTTCTGGAACCCTATGTACTGGGAATATGACTGAGGTTTTATTCTGGAACCCTGTAGCCTGGGAACATAACTGAGGATTGATTCTGGAACCCTGTGGCCTGGGAACATGACATGGGTGGATTCTGGAACCCTGAGGCCTGGGAACATGACATCTGTTTAGATTGTGGAATACTGTGCCCCGGGTACCTGACTGAGCCTTGATTCTGGAACCCTGTGGACTGGGAACATGACTGAGGTTTTATTCCGGAACCCTGTAACCTGCGAACATAACTGAGGATTGATTCAGGAACCCTGTGGCCTGGCCGCATGACATCGGTGGATTCTGGAACTCTGTGGCCTGGGAACCTGCGAACGGTTTGACTCTGGTACCCTGTGGCCTGGGAACATGTCTGAGGTTTGATGGTGGAAACCTTTGGCCTGGCAACATGACTGAGGATTGATTCTGGAAGACTGTGGCCAGGGAACATGATATCTGGTTGATTCTGGAAACCTGTGTCCTGGGAACAAGACTGAAGTTTGATTCTGGAACCCTGTGGCCTGGGAACATGACTGAGGTTTGTTTCTGGAAGCCTGTTCCCTGGGAACATGACTGCGGTTTGATTCTGGACACCTGTGTCCTGGGAACAAGACTGAGGTTTGATTCTGCAACCCTGTGGCTTGGGAACATGACTGAGGTTTGTTTCTGGAAGCCTGTTCTCTGGGAACATGACTGAGGTTTGATTCTGGACACCTGTGTCCTGGGAACATGACTGAGGTTTGATTGTTGAAACCTGTGGCCCGTGAACATGACTCAGGTTTGATTCTGGAACCATGTGTCCTGGGAATATGACTGAGGTTTGATTCTGGAAACCTTTGGCCTGGGAAAATGACTGAGGTTTCATTGTGGAAACATGTGGCCTGGGATCATGACTGACGTTTGATGGTGGAACACTCTGGCCTGGCAAAATGACTGAGGCTTGATTCTGGAGCCCTGTTTACTGGGAACATGACTGAGGTTTGATGGCAGAAACCTGTGGACTGGCAACATGACTGAGGTTTGATTCTGGACACCTGTGTCCTGGGAACATGACTGAGGTTTGATTGTTGAAACCTGTGGCCTTCGAACATGACTCAGGTTGATTCTGGAACCATGTGTCCTGGGAATATGACTGAGGTTTCATGGTTGAATCCTGTGGCCTGGCAACATGATTGAGGTTTGATAGTGGAACCCTCAGGCTTGGGAACATGAGTGAGGCTTGATGGTGGAAACCTGTGGCTTGGCAAGATGACTTAGGTTTGATTGTGGAACACTCTGGCCTGGGAACATGACTGAGGCTTGATGGTGGAACCGTGGCCTGGCAACAGGACTGAGGTTTGATTGTGGAACCCTCTGGTCTGGGAATATGACTGAGGTTTAATTGTGGAACCCTGTGGCCTGGGAACATGACTGGGATTTGATTTCTGAAACCTGTGTCCAGGGCACATGACTGAGGTTTTATTCTGGAACCCTGTGGCCTGGGAACACGACTGAGGTTTGATTCTGTAACCATGTGGCCTGGGAATATGACTGAGGTTTGATTCTGGAAACCATTGGCCTGGGAACATGACTGATGTTAGAGTGTGGAATCCTGTGCCCTGAGAACATGACATCGGTTTGGATTCTGGTACCCTGTTGCCTGGAAACATGAAATCGGTTTGATTCTGGAAACCTTAGGCCTGGGAATATGACTGAGGTTTGATGGTGGTACCCTATGGCCTGGCAACATGACTGAGGTTTGATTCTGGATCCCTGTGGCCTGGGAACATGACATCTGTTTAGATTGTGGAATACTGTGCCCCGGGAACCTGACTGAGCCTTGGTTCTGTAACCCTGTGGACTGGGAACATGACTGAGGTTTTATTCTGGAACCCTGTGTCCTGGGAACATGACTTGGGTGGATTCTGGAACCTTGAGGCCTGGGAACATAAAATCTGTATATATTGTGGAATACTCTGGCCTGGGAACTTGACTGAGCCTTGGTTCTGGAAACCTGTGGACTGGGAATATGACTGAGGTTTTATTCTGGAGCCGTGCAGCCTGGGAACATAACTGAGGATTCACTTTGAAACCCTGTGGCCCAGGAACATGACATGGGTGGATTCTGGAAACCTGAGGCCTTGGAACATGACATCTGTTTAGATTGTGGAACACTGCGGCCTGGGAAACTGCGAACGGTTTGACTCTGGAACCCTGTGGCCTGGGAACATGTCTGAGCTTTGGTGGTGGAAACCTGTGGCCTGGCAACATGACTGAGGTTTGATTCTGGAAGACTGTGGCTAGGGAACATGATATCGGGTTGATTCTGGAAACCTGTGTCCTGGGAACAAGACTGAGGTTTGATTCTGGAACCCTGTGGCCTGGGAACATGACTGAGGTTTGTTTCTGGAAGCCTGTTCCCTGGGAACATGACTGAGATTTGATTCTGGACACCTGTGTCCTGGGAACATGACTGAGGTTTGATTGTTGAAACCTGTGGCCTGCGAACATGACTCAGATTTGATTCTGGAACCATGTGTCCTGGGAATATGACTGAGGTATGATTCTGGAAACCTTTGTCCTGGGAAAATGACTGAGGTTTCATTGTGGAAACATGTGGCCTGGGATCATGACTGAGGTTTGATGGTGGAACACTCTGGCCTGGCAAAATGACTGAGGCTTGATTCTGGAACCCTGTGGCCTGGGAACTTGACTGAGGTTGGATGGCAGAAACCTGTGGACTGGCAACATGACTGAGGTTTGATTGTGTAACCCTGTGCACGGGGACCATGACTGAGGCCTGATACTGGAACCCCGTGGCGTGGGAACATGACATTGGTTTGATTCTGGAGCCCTGTTTACTGGGAACATGACTGAGGTTTGATGGTTGAACCCTTTGGCCTGGCAACATGATTGAGGTTTGATAGTGGAACCCTCAGGCTTGGGAATATGAGTGAGGCTTGATGGTGGAACCCTGTGGCCTGGCAATATGACTTAGGTTTGATTGTGGAACACTCTGGCCTGGGAACATGACTGAGGCTTGATGGTGGAACCGTGGCCTGGCAACAGGACTGAGGTTTGATTGTGGAACGCTCTGGCCTGGGAATATGACTGAGGTTTAATTGTGGAACCCTGTGGCCTGGGAACATGACTGGGATTTGATTTCTGAAACCTGTGTCCAGGGAACATGACTGAGGTTTTATTCTGGAAACCTGTGTCTTGGGAACACGACTGAGTTTTTATTCTGGAACCATGTGGCCTGGGAATATGAGTGAGGTTTGATTCTGGAAACCATTGGCCTGGGAACATGACTGATGTTAGAGTGTGCAATCCTCAGGCCTGGGAACATGACATCGGTTTGGATTCTGGTACCCTGTTGCCTGGGAACACGAAATCGGTTTGATTCCGGAAATCTGAGGCCTGGCAACATGACTGAGGTTTGATTCTGGATCTCTGTGGACTGGGAAAATGACTGAGGCGTGATTCTGAAGACCTGTGGCCTGGAAACATGACATCTGTTTAGATTGTGGAATACTTTGGCCCGGGAACCTGACTGAGCCTTGGTTCTGGAACACTGTGCACTAGGAACATGACTGAGGATTTATTCTGGAACCCTGTAGCCTGGGAACATAACTGAGGATTGATTCTGGAACCCTGTGGCCTGGGAACATAACATGGGTGGATTCTGGAACCCTGAGGCCTGGGAACAAGACATCTGTTTAGATTGTGGAATACTGTGACCCGGGAACCTGACTGAGCCTTGGTTCTGGAACCCTATGTACTGGGAATATGACTGAGGTTTTATTCTGGAACCCTGTAGCCTGGGAACATAACTGAGGATTGATTCTGGAACCCTGTGGCCTGGGAACATGACATGGGTGGATTCTGGAACCCTGAGGCCTGGGAACATGACATCTGTTTAGATTGTGGAATACTGTGCCCCGGGTACCTGACTGAGCCTTGATTCTGGAACCCTGTGGACTGGGAACATGACTGAGGGTTAATTCCGGAACCCTGTAACCTGCGAACATAACTGAGGATTGATTCTGGAACCCTGTGGCCTGGCCGCATGACATCGGTGGATTCTGGAACTCTGTGGCCTGGGAACCTGCGAACGGTTTGACTCTGGTACCCTGTGGCCTGGGAACATGTCTGAGGTTTGATGGTGGAAACCTTTGGCCTGGCAACATGACTGAGGATTGATTCTGGAAGACTGTGGCCAGGGAACATGATATCTGGTTGATTCTGGAAACCTGTGTCCTGGGAACAAGACTGAAGTTTGATTCTGGAACCCTGTGGCCTGGGAACATGACTGAGGTTTGTTTCTGGAAACCTGTTCCCTGGGAACATGACTGCGGTTTGATTCTGGACACCTGTGTCCTGGGAACAAGACTGAGGTTTGATTCTGCAACCCTGTGGCTTGGGAACATGACTGAGGTTTGTTTCTGGAAGCCTGTTCTCTGGGAACATGACTGAGGTTTGATTCTGGACACCTGTGTCCTGGGAATATGACTGAGGTTTGATTGTTGAAACCTGTGGCCCGCGAACATGACTCAGGTTTGATTCTGGAACCATGTGTCCTGGGAATATGACTGAGGTTTGATTCTGGAAACCTTTGGCCTGGGAAAATGACTGAGGTTTCATTGTGGAAACATGTGGCCTGGGATCATGACTGACGTTTGATGGTGGAACACTCTGGCCTGGCAAAATGACTGAGGCTTGATTCTGGAGCCCTGTTTACTGGGAACATGACTGAGGTTTGATGGCAGAAACCTGTGGACTGGCAACATGACTGAGGTTTGATTCTGGACACCTGTGTCCTGGGAACATGACTGAGGTTTGATTGTTGAAACCTGTGGCCTTCGAACATGACTCAGGTTGATTCTGGAACCATGTGTCCTGGGAATATGACTGAGGTTTCATGGTTGAATCCTGTGGCCTGGCAACATGATTGAGGTTTGATAGTGGAACCCTCAGGCTTGGGAACATGAGTGAGGCTTGATGGTGGAAACCTGTGGCTTGGCAAGATGACTTAGGTTTGATTGTGGAACACTCTGGCCTGGGAACATGACTGAGGCTTGATGGTGGAACCGTGGCCTGGCAACAGGACTGAGGTTTGATTGTGGAACCCTCTGGTCTGGGAATATGACTGAGGTTTAATTGTGGAACCCTGTGGCCTGGGAACATGACTGGGATTTGATTTCTGAAACCTGTGTCCAGGGCACATGACTGAGGTTTTATTCTGGAACCCTGTGGCCTGGGAACACGACTGAGGTTTGATTCTGTAACCCTGTGGCCTGGGAATATGACTGAGGTTTGATTCTGGAAACCATTGGCCTGGGAACATGACTGATGTTAGAGTGTGGAATCCTGTGCCCTGAGAACATGACATCGGTTTGGATTCTGGTACCCTGTTGCCTGGAAACATGAAATCGGTTTGATTCTGGAAACCTTAGGCCTGGGAATATGACTGAGGTTTGATGGTGGTACCCTATGGCCTGGCAACATGACTGAGGTTTGATTCTGGATCCCTGTGGCCTGGGAACATGACATCTGTTTAGATTGTGGAATACTGTGCCCCGGGAACCTGACTGAGCCTTGGTTCTGTGACCCTGTGGACTGGGAACATGACTGAGGTTTTATTCTGGAACCCTGTGTCCTGGGAACATGACTTGGGTGGATTCTGGAACCTTGAGGCCTGGGAACATAAAATCTGTATATATTGTGGAATACTCTGGCCTGGGAACTTGACTGAGCCTTGGTTCTGGAAACCTGTGGACTGGGAATATGACTGAGGTTTTATTCTGGAGCCGTGCAGCCTGGGAACATAACTGAGGATTCACTTTGAAACCCTGTGGCCCAGGAACATGACATGGGTGGATTCTGGAAACCTGAGGCCTTGGAACATGACATCTGTTTAGATTGTGGAACACTGTGGCCTGGGAAACTGCGAACGGTTTGACTCTGGAACCCTGTGGCCTGGGAACATGTCTGAGCTTTGGTGGTGGAAACCTGTGGCCTGGCAAAATGACTGAGGTTTGATTCTGAAAGACTGTGGCCAGGGAACATGATATCGGGTTGATTCTGGAAACCTGTGTCCTGGGAACAAGACTGAGGTTTGATTCTGGAACCCTGTGGCCTGGGAACATGACTGAGGTTTGTTTCTGGAAGCCTGTTCCCTGGGAACATGACTGAGGTTTGATTCTGGACACCTGTGTCCTGGGAACATGACTGAGGTTTGATTGTTGAAACCTGTGGCCTGCGAACATGACTCAGATTTGATTCTGGAACCATGTGTCCTGGGAATATGACTGAGGTATGATTCTGGAAACCTTTGTCCTGGGAAAATGACTGAGGTTTCATTGTGGAAACATGTGGCCTGGGATCATGACTGAGGTTTGATGGTGGAACACTCTGGCCTGGCAAAATGACTGAGGCTTGATTCTGGAGCCCTGTTTACTGGGAACATGACTGAGGTTTGATGGCAGAAACCTGTGGACTGGCAACATGACTGAGGTTTGATTGTGTAACCCTGTGCACGGGGACCATGACTGAGGCCTGATACTGGAACCCCGTGGCGTGGGAACATGACATTGGTTTGATTCTGGAGCCCTGTTTACTGGGAACATGACTGAGGTTTGATGGTTGAACCCTTTGGCCTGGCAACATGATTGAGGTTTGATAGTGGAACCCTCAGGCTTGGGAATATGAGTGAGGCTTGATGGTGGAACCCTGTGGCCTGGCAATATGACTTAGGTTTGATTGTGGAACACTCTGGCCTGGGAACATGACTGAGGCTTGATGGTGGAACCGTGGCCTGGCAACAGGACTGAGGTTTGATTGTGGAACGCTCTGGCCTGGGAATATGACTGAGGTTTAATTGTGGAACCCTGTGGCCTGGGAACATGACTGGGATTTGATTTCTGAAACCTGTGTCCAGGGAACATGACTGAGGTTTTATTCTGGAAACCTGTGTCTTGGGAACACGACTGAGTTTTTATTCTGGAACCATGTGGCCTGGGAATATGAGTGAGGTTTGATTCTGGAAACCATTGGCCTGGGAACATGACTGATGTTAGAGTGTGCAATCCTGAGGCCTGGGAACATGACATCGGTTTGGATTCTGGTACCCTGTTGCCTGGGAACACGAAATCGGTTTGATTCCGGAAATCTGAGGCCTGGCAACATGACTGAGGTTTGATTCTGGATCTCTGTGGACTGGGAAAATGACTGAGGCGTGATTCTGAAGACCTGTGGCCTGGAAACATGACATCTGTTTAGATTGTGGAATACTTTGGCCCGGGAACCTGACTGAGCCTTGGTTCTGGAACACTGTGCACTAGGAACATGACTGAGGATTTATTCTGGAACCCTGTAGCCTGGGAACATAACTGAGGATTGATTCTGGAACCCTGTGGCCTGGGAACATGACATGGGTGGATTCTGGAACCCTGAGGCCTGGGAACATGACATCTGTTTAGATTGTGGAATACTGTGCCCCGGGTACCTGACTGAGCCTTGATTCTGGAACCCTGTGGACTGGGAACATGACTGAGGTTTTATTCCGGAACCCTGTAACCTGCGAACATAACTGAGGATTGATTCTGGAACCCTGTGGCCTGGCCGCATGACATCGGTGGATTCTGGAACTCTGTGGCCTGGGAACCTGCGAACGGTTTGACTCTGGTACCCTGTGGCCTGGGAACATGTCTGAGGTTTGATGGTGGAAACCTTTGGCCTGGCAACATGACTGAGGATTGATTCTGGAAGACTGTGGCCAGGGAACATGATATCTGGTTGATTCTGGAAACCTGTGTCCTGGGAACAAGACTGAAGTTTGATTCTGGAACCCTGTGGCCTGGGAACATGACTGAGGTTTGTTTCTGGAAGCCTGTTCCCTGGGAACATGACTGCGGTTTGATTCTGGACACCTGTGTCCTGGGAACAAGACTGAGGTTTGATTCTGCAACCCTGTGGCTTGGGAACATGACTGAGGTTTGTTTCTGGAAGCCTGTTCTCTGGGAACATGACTGAGGTTTGATTCTGGACACCTGTGTCCTGGGAACATGACTGAGGTTTGATTGTTGAAACCTGTGGCCCGCGAACATGACTCAGGTTTGATTCTGGAACCATGTGTCCTGGGAATATGACTGAGGTTTGATTCTGGAAACCTTTGGCCTGGGAAAATGACTGAGGTTTCATTGTGAAAACATGTGGCCTGGGATCATGACTGACGTTTGATGGTGGAACACTCTGGCCTGGCAAAATGACTGAGGCTTGATTCTGGAGCCCTGTTTACTGGGAACATGACTGAGGTTTGATGGCAGAAACCTGTGGACTGGCAACATGACTGAGGTTTGATTTGGAACCCTGTGCACGGGGACCATGACTAAGGCCTGATACTGGAACCCCGTGGCATGGGAACATGACATTGGTTTGATTCTGGAACCCTGTTTACTGGGAACATGACTGAGGTTTCATGGTTGAATCCTGTGGCCTGGCAACATGATTGAGGTTTGATAGTGGAACCCTCAGGCTTGGGAACATGAGTGAGGCTTGATGGTGGAACCCTGTGGCTTGTCAAGATGACTTAGGTTTGATTGTGGAACACTCTGGCCTGGGAACATGACTGAGGCTTGATGGTGGAACCGTGGCCTGGCAACAGGACTGAGGTTTGATTGTGGAACCCTCTGGTCTGGGAATATGACTGAGGTTTAATTGTGGAACCCTGTGGCCTGGGAACATGACTGGGATTTGATTTCTGAAACCTGTGTCCAGGGCACATGACTGAGGTTTTATTCTGGAACCCTGTGGCCTGGGAACACGACTGAGGTTTGATTCTGTAACCATGTGGCCTGGGAATATGACTGAGGTTTGATTCTGGAAACCATTGGCCTGGGAACATGACTGATGTTAGAGTGTGGAATCCTGTGCCCTGAGAACATGACATCGGTTTGGATTCTGGTACCCTGTTGCCTGGAAACATGAAATCGGTTTGATTCTGGAAACCTTAGGCCTGGGAATATGACTGAGGTTTGGTGGTGGTACCCTATGGCCTGGCAACATGACTGAGGATTGATTCTGGATCCCTGTGGCCTGGGAACATGACATCTGTTTAGATTGTGGAATACTGTGCCCCGGGAACCTGACTGAGCCTTGGTTCTGGAACCCTGTGGACTGGGAACATGACTGAGGTTTTATTCTGGAACCCTGTGTCCTGGGAACATGACTTGGGTGGATTCTGGAACCTTGAGGCCTGGGAACATAAAATCTGTATATATTGTGGAATACTCTGGCCTGGGAACTTGACTGAGCCTTGGTTCTGGAAACCTGTGGACTGGGAATATGACTGAGGTTTTATTCTGGAGCCGTGTAGCCTGGGAACATAACTGAGGATTCACTTTGAAACCCTGTGGTCCAGGAACATGACATGGGTGGATTCTGGAAACCTGAGGCCTTGGAACATGACATCTGTTTAGATTGTGGAACACTGCGGCCTGGGAAACTGCGAACGGTTTGACTCTGGAACCCTGTGGCCTGGGAACATGTCTGAGGTTTGGTGGTGGAAACCTGTGGCCTGGCAAAATGACTGAGGTTTGATTCTGGAACCCTGTGGCCTGGGAACATGACTGAGGTTTGTTTCTGGAAGCCTGTTCCCTGGGAACATGACTGAGGTTTGATTCTGGACACCTGTGTCCTGGGAACATGACTGAGGTTTGATTGTTGAAACCTGTGACCTGCGAACATGACTCAGATTTGATTCTGGAACCATGTGTCCTGGGAATATGACTGAGGTATGATTCTGGAACCCTTTGTCCTGGGAGAATGACTGAGGTTTCATTGTGAAAACATGTGGCCTGGGATCATGACTGAGGTTTGATGGTGGAACACTCTGGCCTGGCAAAATGACTGAGGCTTGATTCTGGAACCCTGTGGCCTGGGAACTTGACTGAGGTTGGATGGCAGAAACCTGTGGACTGGCAACATGACTGAGGTTTGTTTGTGTAACCCTGTGCACGGGGACCATGACTGAGGCCTGATACTGGAACCCCGTGGCGTGGGAACATGACATTGGTTTGATTCTGGAGCCCTGTTTACTGGGAACATGACTGAGGTTTGATGGTTGAACCCTTTGGCCTGGCAACATGATTGAGGTTTGATAGTGGAACCCTCAGGCTTGGGAATATGAGTGAGGCTTGATGGTGGAACGCTGTGGCCTGGCAATATGACTTAGGTTTGATTGTGGAACACTCTGGCCTGGGAACATGACTGAGGCTTGATGGTGGAACCGTGGCCTGGCAACAGGACTGAGGTTTGATTGTGGAACGCTCTGGCCTGGGAATATGACTGAGGTTTAATTGTGGAACCCTGTGGCCTGGGAACATGACTGGGATTTGATTTCTGAAACCTGTGTCCAGGGAACATGACTGAGGTTTTATTCTGGAAACCTGTGTCTTGGGAACACGACTGAGTTTTTATTCTGGAACCATGTGGCCTGGGAATATGAGTGAGGTTTGATTCTGGAAACCATTGGCCTGGGAACATGACTGATGTTAGAGTGTGCAATCCTGAGGCCTGGGAACATGATATCGGTTTGGATTCTGGTACCCTGTTGCCTGGGAACACGAAATCGGTTTGATTCCGGAAATCTGAGGCCTGGCAACATGACTGAGGTTTGATTCTGGATCTCTGTGGACTGGGAAAATGACTGAGGCATGATTCTGAAGACCTGTGGCCTGGAAACATGACATCTGTTTAGATTGTGGAATACTTTGGCCCGGGAACCTGACTGAGCCTTGGTTCTGGAACACTGTGCACTAGGAACATGACTGAGGATTTATTCTGGAACCCTGTAGCCTGGGAACATAACTGAGGATTGATTCTGGAACCCTGTGGCCTGGGAACATATCATGGGTGGATTCTGGAAACCTGAGGCCTGGGAACAAGACATCTGTTTAGATTGTGGAATACTGTGAACCGGGAACCTGACTGAGCCTTGGTTCTGGAACCCTATGTACTGGGAATATGACTGAGGTTTTATTCTGGAACCCTGTAGCCTGGGAACATAACTGAGGATTGATTCTGGAACCCTGTGGCCTGGGAACATGACATGGGTGGATTCTGGAACCCTGAGGCCTGGGAACATGACATCTGTTTAGATTGTGGTATACTGTGCCCCGGGTACCTGACTGAGCCTTGATTCTGGAACCCTGTGGACTGGGAACATGACTGAGGTTTTATTCCGGAACCCTGTAACCTGCGAACATAACTGAGGATTGATTCTGGAACCCTGTGGCCTGGCCGCATGACATCGGTGGATTCTGGAACTCTGTGGCCTGGGAACCTGCGAACGGTTTGACTCTGGTACCCTGTGGCCTGGGAACATGTCTGAGGTTTGATGGTGGAAACCTTTGGCCTGGCAACATGACTGAGGATTGATTCTGGAAGACTGTGGCCAGGGAACATGATATCGGGTTGATTCTGGAAACCTGTGTCCTGGGAACAAGACTGAAGTTTGATTCTGGAACCCTGTGGCCTGGGAACATGACTGAGGTTTGTTTCTGGAAGCCTGTTCCCTGGGAACATGACTGCGGTTTGATTCTGGACACCTGTGTCCTGGGAACAAGACTGAGGTTTGATTCTGCAACCCTGTGGCTTGGGAACATGACTGAGGTTTGTTTCTGGAAGCCTGTTCTCTGGGAACATGACTGAGGTTTGATTCTGGACACCTGTGTCCTGGGAACATGACTGAGGTTTGATTGTTGAAACCTGTGGCCCGCGAACATGACTCAGGTTTGATTCTGGAACCATGTGTCCTGGGAATATGACTGAGGTTTGATTCTGGAAACCTTTGGCCTGGGAAAATGACTGAGGTTTCATTGTGGAAACATGTGGCCTGGGATCATGACTGACGTTTGATGGTGGAACACTCTGGCCTGGCAAAATGACTGAGGCTTGATTCTGGAGCCCTGTTTACTGGGAACATGACTGAGGTTTGATGGCAGAAACCTGTGGACTGGCAACATGACTGAGGTTTGATTCTGGACACCTGTGTCCTGGGAACATGACTGAGGTTTGATTGTTGAAACCTGTGGCCTTCGAACATGACTCAGGTTGATTCTGGAACCATGTGTCCTGGGAATATGACTGAGGTTTCATGGTTGAATCCTGTGGCCTGGCAACATGATTGAGGTTTGATAGTGGAACCCTCAGGCTTGGGAACATGAGTGAGGCTTGATGGTGGAACCGTGGCCTGGCAACAGGACTGAGGTTTGATTGTGGAACCCTCTGGTCTGGGAATATGACTGAGGTTTAATTGTGGAACCCTGTGGCCTGGGAACATGACTGGGATTTGATTTCTGAAACCTGTGTCCAGGGCACATGACTGAGGTTTTATTCTGGAACCCTGTGGGTTGGGAACACGACTGAGGTTTGATTCTGTAACCATGTGGCCTGGGAATATGACTGAGGTTTGATTCTGGAAACCATTGGCCTGGGAACATGACTGATGTTAGAGTGTGGAATCCTGTGCACTGAGAACATGACATCGGTTTGGATTCTGGTACCCTGTTGCCTGGAAACATGAAATCGGTTTGATTCTGGAAACCTTAGGCCTGGGAATATGACTGAGGTTTGATGGTGGTACCCTATGGCCTGGCAACATGACTGAGGATTGATTCTGGATCCCTGTGGCCTGGGAACATGACATCTGTTTAGATTGTGGAATACTGTGCCCCGGGAACCTGACTGAGCCTTGGTTCTGGAACCCTGTGGACTGGGAACATGACTGAGGTTTTATTCTGGAACCCTGTGTCCTGGGAACATGACTTGGTTGGATTCTGGAACCTTGAGGCCTGGGAACATAAAATCTGTATATATTGTGGAATACTCTGGCCTGGGAACTTGACTGAGCCTTGGTTCTGGAAACCTGTGGACTGGGAATATGACTGAGGTTTTATTCTGGAGCCGTGTAGCCTGGGAACATAACTGAGGATTCACTTTGAAACCCTGTGGCCCAGGAACATGACATGGGTGGATTCTGGAAACCTGAGGCCTTGGAACATGACATCTGTTTAGATTGTGGAACACTGCGGCCTGGGAAACTGCGAACGGTTTGACTCTGGAACCCTGTGGCCTGGGAACATGTCTGAGATTTGGTGGTGGAAACCTGTGGCCTGGCAAAATGACTGAGGTTTGATTCTGAAAGACTGTGGCCAGGGAACATGATATCGGGTTGATTCTGGAAACCTGTGTCCTGGGAACAAGACTGAGGTTTGATTCTGGAACCCTGTGGCCTGGGAACATGACTGAGGTTTGTTTCTGGAAGCCTGTTCCCTGGGAACATGACTGAGGTTTGATTCTGGACACCTGTGTCCTGGGAACATGACTGAGGTTTGATTGTTGAAACCTGTGGCCTGCGAACATGACTCAGATTTGATTCTGAAACCATGTGTCCTGGGAATATGACTGAGGTATGATTCTGGAAACCTTTGTCCTGGGAAAATGACTGAGGTTTCATTGTGGAAACATGTGGCCTGGGATCATGACTGAGGTTTGATGGTGGAACACTCTGGCCTGGCAAAATGACTGAGGCTTGATTCTGGAACCCTGTGGCCTGGGAACTTGACTGAGGTTGGATGGCAGAAACCTGTGGACTGGCAACATGACTGAGGTTAGAATGTGTAACCCTGTGCACGGGGACCATGACTGAGGCCTGATACTGGAACCCCGTGGCGTGGGAACATGACATTGGTTTGATTCTGGAGCCCTGTTTACTGGGAACATGACTGAGGTTTGATGGTTGAACCCTTTGGCCTGGCAACATGATTGAGGTTTGATAGTGGAACCCTCAGGCTTGGGAATATGAGTGAGGCTTGATGGTGGAACGCTGTGGCCTGGCAATATGACTTAGGTTTGATTGTGGAACACTCTGGCCTGGGAACATGACTGAGGCTTGATGGTGGAACCGTGGCCTGGCAACAGGACTGAGGTTTGATTGTGGAACGCTCTGGCCTGGGAATATGACTGAGGTTTAATTGTGGAACCCTGTGGCCTGGGAACATGACTGGGATTTGATTTCTGAAACCTGTGTCCAGGGCACATGACTGAGGTTTTATTCTGGAAACCTGTGTCTTGGGAACACGACTGAGTTTTTATTCTGGAACCATGTGGCCTGGGAATATGAGTGAGGTTTGATTCTGGAAACCATTGGCCTGGGAACATGACTGATGTTAGAGTGTGCAATCCTGAGGCCTGGGAACATGACATCGGTTTGGATTCTGGTACCCTGTTGCCTGGGAACACGAAATCGGTTTGATTCCGGAAATCTGAGGCCTGGCAACATGACTGAGGTTTGATTCTGGATCTCTGTGGACTGGGAAAATGACTGAGGCGTGATTCTGAAGACCTGTGGCCTGGAAACATGACATCTGTTTAGATTGTGGAATACTTTGGCCCGGGAACCTGACTGAGCCTTGGTTCTGGAACACTGTGCACTAGGAACATGACTGAGGATTTATTCTGGAACCCTGTAGCCTGGGAACATAACTGAGGATTGATTCTGGAACCCTGTGGCCTGGGAACATAACATGGGTGGATTCTGGAACCCTGAGGCCTGGGAACAAGACATCTGTTTAGATTGTGGAATACTGTGACCCGGGAACCTGACTGAGCCTTGGTTCTGGAACCCTATGTACTGGGAATATGACTGAGGTTTTATTCTGGAACCCTGTAGCCTGGGAACATAACTGAGGATTGATTCTGGAACCCTGTGGCCTGGGAACATGACATGGGTGGATTCTGGAACACTGAGGCCTGGGAACATGACATCTGTTTAGATTGTGGAATACTGTGCCCCGGGTACCTGACTGAGCCTTGATTCTGGAACCCTGTGGACTGGGAACATGACTGAGGTTTTATTCCGGAACCCTGTAACCTGCGAACATAACTGAGGATTGATTCTGGAACCCTGTGGCCTGGCCGCATGACATCGGTGGATTCTGGAACTCTGTGGCCTGGGAACCTGCGAACGGTTTGACTCTGGTACCCTGTGGCCTGGGAACATGTCTGAGGTTTGATGGTGGAAACCTTTGGCCTGGCAACATGACTGAGGATTGATTCTGGAAGACTGTGGCCAGGGAACATGATATCTGGTTGATTCTGGAAACCTGTGTCCTGGGAACAAGACTGAAGTTTGATTCTGGAACCCTGTGGCCTGGGAACATGACTGAGGTTTGTTTCTGGAAGCCTGTTCCCTGGGAACATGACTGCGGTTTGATTCTGGACACCTGTGTCCTGGGAACAAGACTGAGGTTTGATTCTGCAACCCTGTGGCTTGGGAACATGACTGAGGTTTGTTTCTGGAAGCCTGTTCTCTGGGAACATGACTGAGGTTTGATTCTGGACACCTGTGTTCTGGGAACATGACTGAGGTTTGATTGTTGAAACCTGTGGCCCGCGAACATGACTCAGGTTTGATTCTGGAACCATGTGTCCTGGGAATATGACTGAGGTTTGATTCTGGAAACCTTTGGCCTGGGAAAATGACTGAGGTTTCATTGTGGAAACATGTGGCCTGGGATCATGACTGACGTTTGATGGTGGAACACTCTGGCCTGGCAAAATGACTGAGGCTTGATTCTGGAGCCCTGTTTACTGGGAACATGACTGAGGTTTGATGGCAGAAACCTGTGGACTGGCAACATGACTGAGGTTTGATTCTGGACACCTGTGTCCTGGGAACATGACTGAGGTTTGATTGTTGAAACCTGTGGCCTTCGAACATGACTCAGGTTGATTCTGGAACCATGTGTCCTGGGAATATGACTGAGGTTTCATGGTTGAATCCTGTGGCCTGGCAACATGATTGAGGTTTGATAGTGGAACCCTCAGGCTTGGGAACATGAGTGAGGCTTGATGGTGGAACCCTGTGGCTTGTCAAGATGACTTAGGTTTGATTGTGGAACACTCTGGCCTGGGAACATGACTGAGGCTTGATGGTGGTACCGTGGCCTGGCAACAGGACTGAGGTTTGATTGTGGAACCCTCTGCTCTGGGAATATGACTGAGGTTTAATTGTGGAACCCTGTGGCCTGGGAACATGACTGGGATTTGATTTCTGAAACCTGTGTCCAAGGCACATGACTGAGGTTTTATTCTGGAACCCTGTGGCCTGGGAACACGACTGAGGTTTGATTCTGTAACCATGTGGCCTGGGAATATGACTGAGGTTTGATTCTGGAAACCATTGGCCTGGGAACATGACTGATGTTAGAGTGTGGAATCCTGTGCACTGAGAACATGACATCGGTTTGGATTCTGGTACCCTGTTGCCTGGAAACATGAAATCGGTTTGATTCTGGAAACCTTAGGCCTGGGAATATGACTGAGGTTTGATGGTGGTACCCTATGGCCTGGCAACATGACTGAGGATTGATTCTGGATCCCTGTGGCCTGGGAACATGACATCTGTTTAGATTGTGGAATACTGTGCCCCGGGAACCTGACTGAGCCTTGGTTCTGGAACCCTGTGGACTGGGAACATGACTGAGGTTTTATTCTGGAACCCTGTGTCCTGGGAACATGACTTGGTTGGATTCTGGAACCTTGAGGCCTGGGAACATAAAATCTGTATATATTGTGGAATACTCTGGCCTGGGAACTTGACTGAGCCTTGGTTCTGGAAACCTGTGGACTGGGAATATGACTGAGGTTTTATTCTGGAGCCGTGTAGCCTGGGAACATAACTGAGGATTCACTTTGAAACCCTGTGGCCCAGGAACATGACATGGGTGGATTCTGGAAACCTGAGGCCTTGGAACATGACATCTGTTTAGATTGTGGAACACTGCGGCCTGGGAAACTGCGAACGGTTTGACTCTGGAACCCTGTGGCCTGGGAACATGTCTGAGATTTGGTGGTGGAAACCTGTGGCCTGGCAAAATGACTGAGGTTTGATTCTGAAAGACTGTGGCCAGGGAACATGATATCGGGTTGATTCTGGAAACCTGTGTCCTGGGAACAAGACTGAGGTTTGATTCTGGAACCCTGTGGCCTGGGAACATGACTGAGGTTTGTTTCTGGAAGCCTGTTCCCTGGGAACATGACTGAGGTTTGATTCTGGACACCTGTGTCCTGGGAACATGACTGAGGTTTGATTGTTGAAACCTGTGGCCTGCGAACATGACTCAGATTTGATTCTGAAACCATGTGTCCTGGGAATATGACTGAGGTATGATTCTGGAAACCTTTGTCCTGGGAAAATGACTGAGGTTTCATTGTGGAAACATGTGGCCTGGGATCATGACTGAGGTTTGATGGTGGAACACTCTGGCCTGGCAAAATGACTGAGGCTTGATTCTGGAACCCTGTGGCCTGGGAACTTGACTGAGGTTGGATGGCAGAAACCTGTGGACTGGCAACATGACTGAGGTTAGATTGTGTAACCCTGTGCACGGGGACCATGACTGAGGCCTGATACTGGAACCCCGTGGCGTGGGAACATGACATTGGTTTGATTCTGGAGCCCTGTTTACTGGGAACATGACTGAGGTTTGATGGTTGAACCCTTTGGCCTGGCAACATGATTGAGGTTTGATAGTGGAACCCTCAGGCTTGGGAATATGAGTGAGACTTGATGGTGGAACGCTGTGGCCTGGCAATATGACTTAGGTTTGATTGTGGAACACTCTGGCCTGGGAACATGACTGAGGCTTGATGGTGGAACCGTGGCCTGGCAACAGGACTGAGGTTTGATTGTGGAACGCTCTGGCCTGGGAATATGACTGAGGTTTAATTGTGGAACCCTGTGGCCTGGGAACATGACTGGGATTTGATTTCTGAAACCTGTGTCCAGGGCACATGACTGAGGTTTTATTCTGGAAACCTGTGTCTTGGGAACACGACTGAGTTTTTATTCTGGAACCATGTGGCCTGGGAATATGAGTGAGGTTTGATTCTGGAAACCATTGGCCTGGGAACATGACTGATGTTAGAGTGTGCAATCCTGAGGCCTGGGAACATGACATCGGTTTGGATTCTGGTACCCTGTTGCCTGGGAACACGAAATCGGTTTGATTCCGGAAATCTGAGGCCTGGCAACATGACTGAGGTTTGATTCTGGATCTCTGTGGACTGGGAAAATGACTGAGGCGTGATTCTGAAGACCTGTGGCCTGGAAACATGACATCTGTTTAGATTGTGGAATACTTTGGCCCGGGAACCTGACTGAGCCTTGGTTCTGGAACACTGTGCACTAGGAACATGACTGAGGATTTATTCTGGAACCCTGTAGCCTGGGAACATAACTGAGGATTGATTCTGGAACCCTGTGGCCTGGGAACATAACATGGGTGGATTCTGGAACCCTGAGGCCTGGGAACAAGACATCTGTTTAGATTGTGGAATACTGTGACCCGGGAACCTGACTGAGCCTTGGTTCTGGAACCCTATGTACTGGGAATATGACTGAGGTTTTATTCTGGAACCCTGTAGCCTGGGAACATAACTGAGGATTGATTCTGGAACCCTGTGGCCTGGGAACATGACATGGGTGGATTCTGGAACCCTGAGGCCTGGGAACATGACATCTGTTTAGATTGTGGAATACTGTGCCCCGGGTACCTGACTGAGCCTTGATTCTGGAACCCTGTGGACTGGGAACATGACTGAGGTTTTATTCCGGAACCCTGTAACCTGCGAACATAACTGAGGATTGATTCTGGAACCCTGTGGCCTGGCCGCATGACATCGGTGGATTCTGGAACTCTGTGGCCTGGGAACCTGCGAACGGTTTGACTCTGGTACCCTGTGGCCTGGGAACATGTCTGAGGTTTGATGGTGGAAACCTTTGGCCTGGCAACATGACTGAGGATTGATTCTGGAAGACTGTGGCCAGGGAACATGATATCTGGTTGATTCTGGAAACCTGTGTCCTGGGAACAAGACTGAAGTTTGATTCTGGAACCCTGTGGCCTGGGAACATGACTGAGGTTTGTTTCTGGAAGCCTGTTCCCTGGGAACATGACTGCGGTTTGATTCTGGACACCTGTGTCCTGGGAACAAGACTGAGGTTTGATTCTGCAACCCTGTGGCTTGGGAACATGACTGAGGTTTGTTTCTGGAAGCCTGTTCTCTGGGAACATGACTGAGGTTTGATTCTGGACACCTGTGTTCTGGGAACATGACTGAGGTTTGATTGTTGAAACCTGTGGCCCGCGAACATGACTCAGGTTTGATTCTGGAACCATGTGTCCTGGGAATATGACTGAGGTTTGATTCTGGAAACCTTTGGCCTGGGAAAATGACTGAGGTTTCATTGTGGAAACATGTGGCCTGGGATCATGACTGACGTTTGATGGTGGAACACTCTGGCCTGGCAAAATGACTGAGGCTTGATTCTGGAGCCCTGTTTACTGGGAACATGACTGAGGTTTGATGGCAGAAACCTGTGGACTGGCAACATGACTGAGGTTTGATTCTGGACACCTGTGTCCTGGGAACATGACTGAGGTTTGATTGTTGAAACCTGTGGCCTTCGAACATGACTCAGGTTGATTCTGGAACCATGTGTCCTGGGAATATGACTGAGGTTTCATGGTTGAATCCTGTGGCCTGGCAACATGATTGAGGTTTGATAGTGGAACCCTCAGGCTTGGGAACATGAGTGAGGCTTGATGGTGGAACCCTGTGGCTTGTCAAGATGACTTAGGTTTGATTGTGGAACACTCTGGCCTGGGAACATGACTGAGGCTTGATGGTGGTACCGTGGCCTGGCAACAGGACTGAGGTTTGATTGTGGAACCCTCTGCTCTGGGAATATGACTGAGGTTTAATTGTGGAACCCTGTGGCCTGGGAACATGACTGGGATTTGATTTCTGAAACCTGTGTCCAGGGCACATGACTGAGGTTTTATTCTGGAACCCTGTGGCCTGGGAACACGACTGAGGTTTGATTCTGTAACCATGTGGCCTGGGAATATGACTGAGGTTTGATTCTGGAAACCATTGGCCTGGGAACATGACTGATGTTAGAGTGTGTAATCCTGTGCCCTGAGAACATGACATCGGTTTGGATTCTGGTACCCTGTTGCCTGGAAACATGAAATCGGTTTGATTCTGGAAACCTTAGGCCTGGGAATATGACTGAGGTTTGATGGTGGTACCCTATGGCCTGGCAACATGACTGAGGATTGAGTCTGGATCCCTGTGGCCTGGGAACATGACATCTGTTTAGATTGTGGAATACTGTGCCCCGGGAACCTGACTGAGCCTTGGTTCTGGAACCCTGTGGACTGGGAACATGACTGAGGTTTTATTCTGGAACCCTGTGTCCTGGGAACATGACTTGGGTGGATTCTGGAACCTTGAGGCCTGGGAACATAAAATCTGTATATATTGTGGAATACTGTGGCCTGGGAACTTGACTGAGCCTTGGTTCTGGAAACCTGTGGACTGGGAATATGACTGAGGTTTTATTCTGGAGCCGTGTAGCCTGGGAACATAACTGAGGATTCACTTTGAAACCCTGTGGTCCAGGAACATGACATGGGTGGATTCTGGAAACCTGAGGCCTTGGAACATGACATCTGTTTAGATTGTGGAACACTGCGGCCTGGGAAACTGCGAACGGTTTGACTCTGGAACCCTGTGTCCTGGGAACATGTCTGAGGTTTGGTGGTGGAAACCTGTGGCCTGGCAAAATGACTGAGGTTTGATTCTGGAACCCTGTGGCCTGGGAACATGACTGAGGTTTGTTTCTGGAAGCCTGTTCCCTGGGAACATGACTGAGGTTTGATTCTGGACACCTGTGTCCTGGGAACATGACTGAGGTTTGATTGTTGAAACCTGTGACCTGCGAACATGACTCAGATTTGATTCTGGAACCATGTGTCCTGGGAATATGACTGAGGTATGATTCTGGAACCCTTTGTCCTGGGAGAATGACTGAGGTTTCATTGTGAAAACATGTGGCCTGGGATCATGACTGAGGTTTGATGGTGGAACACTCTGGCCTGGCAAAATGACTGAGGCTTGATTCTGGAACCCTGTGGCCTGGGAACTTGACTGAGGTTGGATGGCAGAAACCTGTGGACTGGCAACATGACTGAGGTTAGATTGTGTAACCCTGTGCACGGGGACCATGACTGAGGCCTGATACTGGAACCCCGTGGCGTGGGAACATGACATTGGTTTGATTCTGGAGCCCTGTTTACTGGGAACATGACTGAGGTTTGATGGTTGAACCCTTTGGCCTGGCAACATGATTGAGGTTTGATAGTGGAACCCTCAGGCTTGGGAATATGAGTGAGGCTTGATGGTGGAACGCTGTGGCCTGGCAATATGACTTAGGTTTGATTGTGGAACACTCTGGCCTGGGAACATGACTGAGGCTTGATGGTGGAACCGTGGCCTGGCAACAGGACTGAGGTTTGATTGTGGAACGCTCTGGCCTGGGAATATGACTGAGGTTTAATTGTGGAACCCTGTGGCCTGGGAACATGACTGGGATTTGATTTCTGAAACCTGTGTCCAGGGAACATGACTGAGGTTTTATTCTGGAAACCTGTGTCTTGGGAACACGACTGAGTTTTTATTCTGGAACCATGTGGCCTGGGAATATGAGTGAGGTTTGATTCTGGAAACCATTGGCCTGGGAACATGACTGATGTTAGAGTGTGCAATCCTGAGGCCTGGGAACATGATATCGGTTTGGATTCTGGTACCCTGTTGCCTGGGAACACGAAATCGGTTTGATTCCGGAAATCTGAGGCCTGGCAACATGACTGAGGTTTGATTCTGGATCTCTGTGGACTGGGAAAATTACTGAGGCGTGATTCTGAAGACCTGTGGCCTGGAAACATGACATCTGTTTAGATTGTGGAATACTTTGGCCCGGGAACCTGACTGAGCCTTGGTTCTGGAACACTGTGCACTAGGAACATGACTGAGGATTTATTCTGGAACCCTGTAGCCTGGGAACATAACTGAGGATTGATTCTGGAACCCTGTGGCCTGGGAACATATCATGGGTGGATTCTGGAACCCTGAGGCCTGGTAACAAGACATCTGTTTAGATTGTGGAATACTGTGAACCGGGAACCTGACTGAGCCTTGGTTCTGGAACCCTATGTACTGGGAATATGACTGAGGTTTTATTCTGGAACCCTGTAGCCTGGGAACATAACTGAGGATTGATTCTGGAACCCTGTGGCCTGGGAACATGACATGGGTGGATTCTGGAACCCTGAGGCTTGGGAACATGACATCTGTTTAGATTGTGGTATACTGTGCCCCGGGTACCTGACTGAGCCTTGATTCTGGAACCCTGTGGACTGGGAACATGACTGAGGTTTTATTCCGGAACCCTGTAACCTGCGAACATAACTGAGGATTGATTCTGGAACCCTGTGGCCTGGCCGCATGACATCGGTGGATTCTGGAACTCTGTGGCCTGGGAACCTGCGAACGGTTTGACTCTGGTACCCTGTGGCCTGGGAACATGTCTGAGGTTTGATGGTGGAAACCTTTGACCTGGCAACATGACTGAGGATTGATTCTGGAAGACTGTGGCCAGGGAACATGATATCGGGTTGATTCTGGAAGCCTGTGTCCTGGGAACAAGACTGAGGTTTGATTCTGCAACCCTGTGGCTTGGGAACATGACTGAGGTTTGTTTCTGGACGCCTGTTCTCTGGGAACATGACTGAGGTTTGATTCTGGACACCTGTGTCCTGGGAACATGACTGAGGTTTGATTGTTGAAACCTGTGGCCCGCGAACATGACTCAGGTTTGATTCTGGAACCATGTGTCCTGGGAATATGACTGAGGTTTGATTCTGGAAACCTTTGGCCTGGGAAAATGACTGAGGTTTCATTGTGGAAACATGTGGCCTGGGATCATGACTGACGTTTGATGGTGGAACACTCTGGCCTGGCAAAATGACTGAGGCTTGATTCTGGAGCCCTGTTTACTGGGAACATGACTGAGGTTTGATGGCAGAAACCTGTGGACTGGCAACATGACTGAGGTTTGATTCTGGACACCTGTGTCCTGGGAACATGACTGAGGTTTGATTGTTGAAACCTGTGGCCTTCGAACATGACTCAGGTTGATTCTGGAACCATGTGTCCTGGGAATATGACTGAGGTTTCATGGTTGAATCCTGTGGCCTGGCAACATGATTGAGGTTTGATAGTGGAACCCTCAGGCTTGGGAACATGAGTGAGGCTTGATGGTGGAACCGTGGCCTGGCAACAGGACTGAGGTTTGATTGTGGAACCCTCTGGTCTGGGAATATGACTGAGGTTTAATTGTGGAACCCTGTGGCCTGGGAACATGACTGGGATTTGATTTCTGAAACCTGTGTCCAGGGCACATGACTGAGGTTTTATTCTGGAACCCTGTGGCCTGGGAACACGACTGAGGTTTGATTCTGTAACCATGTGGCCTGGGAATATGACTGAGGTTTGATTCTGGAAACCATTGGCCTGGGAACATGACTGATGTTAGAGTGTGGAATCCTGTGCCCTGAGAACATGACATCGGTTTGGATTCTGGTACCCTGTTGCCTGGAAACATGAAATCGGTTTGATTCTGGAAACCTTAGGCCTGGGAATATGACTGAGGTTTGATGGTGGTACCCTATGGCCTGGCAACATGACTGAGGATTGATTCTGGATCCCTGTGGCCTGGGAACATGACATCTGTTTAGATTGTGGAATACTGTGCCCTGGGAACTTGACTGAGCCTTGGTTCTGGAACCCTGTGGACTGGGAACATGACTGAGGTTTTATTCTGGAACCCTGTGTCCTGGGAACATGACTTGGGTGGATTCTGGAACCTTGAGGCCTGGGAACATAAAATCTGTATATATTGTGGAATACTCTGGCCTGGGAACTTGACTGAGCCTTGGTTCTGGAAACCTGTGGACTGGGAATATGACTGAGGTTTTATTCTGGAGCCGTGCAGCCTGGGAACATAACTGAGGATTCACTTTGAAACCCTGTGGCCCAGGAACATGACATGGGTGGATTCTGGAACCCTGAGGCCTGGGAACATGACATCTGTTTAGATTGTGGAATACTGTGCACCGGGTACCTGACTGAGCCTTGATTCTGGAACCCTGTGGACTGGGAACATGACTGAGGGTTAATTCCGGAACCCTGTAACCTGCGAACATAACTGAGGATTGATTCTGGAACCCTGTGGCCTGGCCGCATGACATCGGTGGATTCTGGAACTCTGTGGCCTGGGAACCTGCGAACGGTTTGACTCTGGTACCCTGTGGCCTGGGAACATGTCTGAGGTTTGATGGTGGAAACCTTTGGCCTGGCAACATGACTGAGGATTGATTCTGGAAGACTGTGGCCAGGGAACATGATATCTGGTTGATTCTGGAAACCTGTGTCCTGGGAACAAGACTGAAGTTTGATTCTGGAACCCTGTGGCCTGGGAACATGACTGAGGTTTGTTTCTGGAAGCCTGTTCCCTGGGAACATGACTGCGGTTTGATTCTGGACACCTGTGTCCTGGGAACAAGACTGAGGTTTGATTCTGCAACCCTGTGGCTTGGGAACATGACTGAGGTTTGTTTCTGGAAGCCTGTTCTCTGGGAACATGACTGAGGTTTGATTCTGGACACCTGTGTCCTGGGAACATGACTGAGGTTTGATTGTTGAAACCTGTGGCCCGCGAACATGACTCAGGTTTGATTCTGGAACCATGTGTCCTGGGAATATGACTGAGGTTTGATTCTGGAAACCTTTGGCCTGGGAAAATGACTGAGGTTTCATTGTGGAAACATGTGGCCTGGGATCATGACTGACGTTTGATGGTGGAACACTCTGGCCTGGCAAAATGACTGAGGCTTGATTCTGGAGCCCTGTTTACTGGGAACATGACTGAGGTTTGATGGCAGAAACCTGTGGACTGGCAACATGACTGAGGTTTGATTCTGGACACCTGTGTCCTGGGAACATGACTGAGGTTTGATTGTTGAAACCTGTGGCCTTCGAACATGACTCAGGTTGATTCTGGAACCATGTGTCCTGGGAATATGACTGAGGTTTCATGGTTGAATCCTGTGGCCTGGCAACATGATTGAGGTTTGATAGTGGAACCCTCAGGCTTGGGAACATGAGTGAGGCTTGATGGTGGAACCGTGGCCTGGCAACAGGACTGAGGTTTGATTGTGGAACCCTCTGGTCTGGGAATATGACTGAGGTTTAATTGTGGAACCCTGTGGCCTGGGAACATGACTGGGATTTGATTTCTGAAACCTGTGTCCAGGGCACATGACTGAGGTTTTATTCTGGAACCCTGTGGCCTGGGAACACGACTGAGGTTTGATTCTGTAACCATGTGGCCTGGGAATATGACTGAGGTTTGATTCTGGAAACCATTGGCCTGGGAACATGACTGATGTTAGAGTGTGGAATCCTGTGCCCTGAGAACATGACATCGGTTTGGATTCTGGTACCCTGTTGCCTGGAAACATGAAATCGGTTTGATTCTGGAAACCTTAGGCCTGGGAATATGACTGAGGTTTGATGGTGGTACCCTATGGCCTGGCAACATGACTGAGGTTTGATTCTGGATCCCTGTGGCCTGGGAACATGACATCTGTTTAGATTGTGGAATACTGTGCCCTGGGAACCTGACTGAGCCTTGGTTCTGGAACCCTGTGGACTGGGAACATGACTGAGGTTTTATTCTGGAACCCTGTGTCCTGGGAACATGACTTGGGTGGATTCTGGAACCTTGAGGCCTGGGAACATAAAATCTGTATATATTGTGGAATACTCTGGCCTGGGAACTTGACTGAGCCTTGGTTCTGGAAACCTGTGGACTGGGAATATGACTGAGGTTTTATTCTGGAGCCGTGTAGCCTGGGAACATAACTGAGGATTCACTTTGAAACCCTGTGTCCCAGGAACATGACATGGGTGGATTCTGGAAACCTGAGGCCTTGGAACATGACATCTGTTTAGATTGTGGAACACTGCGGCCTGGGAAACTGCGAACGGTTTGACTCTGGAACCCTGTGGCCTGGGAACATGTCTGAGCTTTGGTGGTGGAAACCTGTGGCCTGGCAAAATGACTGAGGTTTGATTCTGAAAGACTGTGGCCAGGGAACATGATATCGGGTTGATTCTGGAAACCTGTGTCCTGGGAACAAGACTGAGGTTTCATTCTGGAACCCTGTGGCCTGGGAACATGACTGAGGTTTGTTTCTGGAAGCCTGTTCCCTGGGAACATGACTGAGGTTTGATTCTGGACACCTGTGTCCTGGGAACATGACTGAGGTTTGATTGTTGAAACCTGTGGCCTGCGAACATGACTCAGATTTGATTCTGGAACCATGTGTCCTGGGAATATGACTGAGGTATGATTCTGGAAACCTTTGTCCTGGGAAAATGACTGAGGTTTCATTGTGGAAACATGTGGCCTGGGATCATGACTGAGGTTTGATGGTGGAACACTCTGGCCTGGCAAAATGACTGAGGCTTGATTCTGGAACCCTGTGGCCTGGGAACTTGACTGAGGTTGGATGGCAGAAACCTGTGGACTGGCAACATGACTGAGGTTTGATTGTGTAACCCTGTGCACGGGGACCATGACTGAGGCCTGATACTGGAACCCCGTGGCGTGGGAACATGACATTGGTTTGATTCTGGAGCCCTGTTTACTGGGAACATGACTGAGGTTTGATGGTTGAACCCTTTGGCCTGGCAACATGATTGAGGTTTGATAGTGGAACCCTCAGGCTTGGGAATATGAGTGAGGCTTGATGGTGGAACCCTGTGGCCTGGCAATATGACTTAGGTTTGATTGTGGAACACTCTGGCCTGGGAACATGACTGAGGCTTGATGGTGGAACCGTGGCCTGGCAACAGGACTGAGGTTTGATTGTGGAACGCTCTGGCCTGGGAATATGACTGAGGTTTAATTGTGGAACCCTGTGGCCTGGGAACATGACTGGGATTTGATTTCTGAAACCTGTGTCCAGGGAACATGACTGAGGTTTTATTCTGGAAACCTGTGTCTTGGGAACACGACTGAGTTTTTATTCTGGAACCATGTGGCCTGGGAATATGAGTGAGGTTTGATTCTGGAAACCATTGGCCTGGGAACATGACTGATGTTAGAGTGTGCAATCCTCAGGCCTTGGAACATGACATCGGTTTGGATTCTGGTACCCTGTTGCCTGGGAACACGAAATCGGTTTGATTCCGGAAATCTGAGGCCTGGCAACATGACTGAGGTTTGATTCTGGATCTCTGTGGACTGGGAAAATGACTGAGGCGTGATTCTGAAGACCTGTGGCCTGGAAACATGACATCTGTTTAGATTGTGGAATACTTTGGCCCGGGAACCTGACTGAGCCTTGGTTCTGGAACACTGTGCACTAGGAACATGACTGAGGATTTATTCTGGAACCCTGTAGCCTGGGAACATAACTGAGGATTGATTCTGGAACCCTGTGGCCTGGGAACATAACATGGGTGGATTCTGGAACCCTGAGGCCTGGGAACAAGACATCTGTTTAGATTGTGGAATACTGTGACCCGGGAACCTGACTGAGCCTTGGTTCTGGAACCCTATGTACTGGGAATATGACTGAGGTTTTATTCTGGAACCCTGTAGCCTGGGAACATAACTGAGGATTGATTCTGGAACCCTGTGGCCTGGAACATGACATGGGTGGATTCTGGAACCCTGAGGCCTGGGAACATGACATCTGTTTAGATTGTGGAATACTGTGCCCCGGGTACCTGACTGAGCCTTGATTCTGGAACCCTGTGGACTGGGAACATGACTGAGGTTTTATTCCGGAACCCTGTAACCTGCGAACATAACTGAGGATTGATTCTGGAACCCTGTGGCCTGGCCGCATGACATCGGTGGATTCTGGAACTCTGTGGCCTGGGAACCTGCGAACGGTTTGACTCTGGTACCCTGTGGCCTGGGAACATGTCTGAGGTTTGATGGTGGAAACCTTTGGCCTGGCAACATGACTGAGGATTGATTCTGGAAGACTGTGGCCAGGGAACATGATATCTGGTTGATTCTGGAAACCTGTGTCCTGGGAACAAGACTGAAGTTTGATTCTGGAACCCTGTGGCCTGGGAACATGACTGAGGTTTGTTTCTGGAAGCCTGTTCCCTGGGAACATGACTGCGGTTTGATTCTGGACACCTGTGTCCTGGGAACAAGACTGAGGTTTGATTCTGCAACCCTGTGGCTTGGGAACATGACTGAGGTTTGTTTCTGGAAGCCTGTTCTCTGGGAACATGACTGAGGTTTGATTCTGGACACCTGTGTCCTGGGAACATGACTGAGGTTTGATTGTTGAAACCTGTGGCCCGCGAACATGACTCAGGTTTGATTCTGGAACCATGTGTCCTGGGAATATGACTGAGGTTTGATTCTGGAAACCTTTGGCCTGGGAAAATGACTGAGGTTTCATTGTGGAAACATGTGGCCTGGGATCATGACTGACGTTTGATGGTGGAACACTCTGGCCTGGCAAAATGACTGAGGCTTGATTCTGGAGCCCTGTTTACTGGGAACATGACTGAGGTTTGATGGCAGAAACCTGTGGACTGGCAACATGACTGAGGTTTGATTCTGGACACCTGTGTCCTGGGAACATGACTGAGGTTTGATTGTTGAAACCTGTGGCCTTCGAACATGACTCAGGTTGATTCTGGAACCATGTGTCCTGGGAATATGACTGAGGTTTCATGGTTGAATCCTGTGGCCTGGCAACATGATTGAGGTTTGATAGTGGAACCCTCAGGCTTGGGAACATGAGTGAGGCTTGATGGTGGAACCCTGTGGCTTGTCAAGATGACTTAGGTTTGATTGTGGAACACTCTGGCCTGGGAACATGACTGAGGCTTGATGGTGGTACCGTGGCCTGGCAACAGGACTGAGGTTTGATTGTGGAACCCTCTGGTCTGGGAATATGACTGAGGTTTAATTGTGGAACCCTGTGGCCTGGGAACATGACTGGGATTTGATTTCTGAAACCTGTGTCCAGGGCACATGACTGAGGTTTTATTCTGGAACCCTGTGGCCTGGGAACACGACTGAGGTTTGATTCTGTAACCATGTGGCCTGGGAATATGAATGAGGTTTGATTCTGGAAACCATTGGCCTGGGAACATGACTGATGTTAGAGTGTGGAATCCTGTGCCCTGAGAACATGACATCGGTTTGGATTCTGGTACCCTGTTGCCTGGAAACATGAAATCGGTTTGATTCTGGAAACCTTAGGCCTGGGAATATGACTGAGGTTTGATGGTGGTACCCTATGGCCTGGCAACATGACTGAGGTTTGATTCTGGATCCCTGTGGCCTGGGAACATGACATCTGTTTAGATTGTGGAATACTGTGCCCCGGGAACCTGACTGAGCCTTGGTTCTGGAACCCTGTGGACTGGGAACATGACTGAGGTTTTATTCTGGAACCCTGTGTCCTGGGAACATGACTTGGGTGGATTCTGGAACCTTGAGGCCTGGGAACATAAAATCTGTATATATTGTGGGATACTCTGGCCTGGGAACTTGACTGAGCCTTGGTTCTGGAAACCTGTGGACTGGGAATATGACTGAGGTTTTATTCTGGAGCCGTGCAGCCTGGGAACATAACTGAGGATTCACTTTGAAACCCTGTGGCCCAGGAACATGACATGGGTGGATTCTGGAAACCTGAGGCCTTGGAACATGACATCTATTTAGATTGTGGAACACTGCGGCCTGGGAAACTGCGAACGGTTTGACTCTGGAACCCTGTGGCCTGGGAACATGTCTGAGCTTTGGTGGTGGAAACCTGTGGCCTGGCAAAATGACTGAGGTTTGATTCTGAAAGACTGTGGCCAGGGAACATGATATCTGGTTGATTCTGGAAACCTGTGTCCTGGGAACAAGACTGAGGTTTGATTCTGCAACCCTGTGGCTTGGGAACATGACTGAGGTTTGTTTCTGGAAGCCTGTTCTCTGGGAACATGACTGAGGTTTGATTCTGGACACCTGTGTCCTGGGAACATGACTGAGGTTTGATTGTTGAAACCTGTGGCCCGCGAACATGACTCAGGTTTGATTCTGGAACCATGTGTCCTGGGAATATGACTGAGGTTTGATTCTGGAAACCTTTGGCCTGGGAAAATGACTGAGGTTTCATTGTGGAAAAATGTGGCCTGGGATCATGACTGACGTTTGATGGTGGAACACTCTGGCCTGGCAAAATGACTGAGTCTTGATTCTGGAGCCCTGTTTACTGGGAACATGACTGAGGTTTGATGGCAGAAACCTGTGGACTGGCAACATGACTGAGGTTTGATTCTGGACACCTGTGTCCTGGGAACATGACTGAGGTTTGATTGTTGAAACCTGTGGCCTTCGAACATGACTCAGGTTGATTCTGGAACCATGTTCCTGGGAATATGACTGAGGTTTGATTCTGGAAACCATTGGCCTGGGAACATGACTGATGTTAGTGTGTGGAATCCTGTGCCCTGAGAACATGACATCGGTTTGGATTCTGGTACCCTGTTGCCTGGAAACATGAAATCGGTTTGATTCTGGAAACCTTAGGCCTGGGAATATGACTGAGGTTTGATGGTGGTACCCTATGGCCTGGCAACATGACTGAGGATTGATTCTGGATCCCTGTGGCCTGGGAACATGACATCTGTTTAGATTGTGGAATACTGTGCCCCGGGAACCTGACTGAGCCTTGGTTCTGGAACCCTGTGGACAGGGAACATGACTGAGGTTTTATTCTGGAACCCTGTGTCCTGGGAACATGACTTGGGTGGATTCTGGAACCTTGAGGCCTGGGAACATAAAATCTGTATATATTGTGGAATACTGTGGCCTGGGAACTTGACTGAGCCTTGGTTCTGGAAACCTGTGGACTGGTAATATGACTGAGGTTTTATTCTGGAGCCGTGTAGCCTGGGAACATAACTGAGGATTCACTTTGAAACCCTGTGGTCCAGGAACATGACATGGGTGGATTCTGGAAACCTGAGGCCTTGGAACATGACATCTGTTTAGATTGTGGAACACTGCGGCCTGGGAAACTGCGAACGGTTTGACTCTGGAATCCTGTGGCCTGGGAACATGTCTGAGGTTTGGTGGTGGAAACCTGTGGCCTGGCAAAATGACTGAGGTTTGATTCTGGAACCCTGTGGCCTGGGAACATGACTGAGGTTTGTTTCTGGAAGCCTGTTCCCTGGGAACATGACTGAGGTTTGATTCTGGACACCTGTGTCCTGGGAACATGACTGAGGTTTGATTGTTGAAACCTGTGACCTGCGAACATGACTCAGATTTGATTCTGGAACCATGTGTCCTGGGAATATGACTGAGGTATGATTCTGGAACCCTTTGTCCTGGGAGAATGACTGAGGTTTCATTGTGAAAACATGTGGCCTGGGATCATGACTGAGGTTTGATGGTGGAACACTCTGGCCTGGCAAAATGACTGAGGCTTGATTCTGGAACCCTGTGGCCTGGGAACTTGACTGAGGTTGGATGGCAGAAACCTGTGGACTGGCAACATGACTGAGGTTTGATTGTGTAACCCTGTGCACGGGGACCATGACTGAGGCCTGATACTGGAACCCCGTGGCGTGGGAACATGACATTGGTTTGATTCTGGAGCCCTGTTTACTGGGAACATGACTGAGGTTTGATGGTTGAACCCTTTGGCCTGGCAACATGATTGAGGTTTGATAGTGGAACCCTCAGGCTTGGGAATATGAGTGAGGCTTGATGGTGGAACCCTGTGGCCTGGCAATATGACTTAGGTTTGATTGTGGAACACTCTGGCCTGGGAACATGACTGAGGCTTGATGGTGGAACCGTGGCCTGGCAACAGGACTGAGGTTTGATTGTGGAACGCTCTGGCCTGGGAATATGACTGAGGTTTAATTGTGGAACCCTGTGGCCTGGGAACATGACTGGGATTTGATTTCTGAAACCTGTGTCCAGGGAACATGACTGAGGTTTTATTCTGGAAACCTGTGTCTTGGGAACACGACTGAGTTTTTATTCTGGAACCATGTGGCCTGGGAATATGAGTGAGGTTTGATTCTGGAAACCATTGGCCTGGGAACATGACTGATGTTAGAGTGTGCAATCCTGAGGCCTGGGAACATGATATCGGTTTGGATTCTGGTACCCTGTTGCCTGGGAAAACGAAATCGGTTTGATTCCGGAAATCTGAGGCCTGGCAACATGACTGAGGTTTGATTCTGGATCTCTGTGGACTGGGAAAATGACTGAGGCGTGATTCTGAAGACCTGTGTCCTGGAAACATGACATCTGTTTAGATTGTGGAATACTTTGGCCCGGGAACCTGACTGAGCCTTGGTTCTGGAACACTGTGCACTAGGAACATGACTGAGGATTTATTCTGGAACCCTGTAGCCTGGGAACATAACTGAGGATTGATTCTGGAACCCTGTGGCCTGGGAACATATCATGGGTGGATTCTGGAACCCTGAGGCCTGGGAACAAGACATCTGTTTAGATTGTGGAATACTGTGAACCGGGAACCTGACTGAGCCTTGGTTCTGGAACCCTATGTACTGGGAATATGACTGAGGTTTTATTCTGGAACCCTGTAGCCTGGGAACATAACTGAGGATTGATTCTGGAACCCTGTGGCCTGGGAACATGACATGGGTGGATTCTGGAACCCTGAGGCCTGGGAACATGACATCTGTTTAGATTGTGGTATACTGTGCCCCGGGTACCTGACTGAGCCTTGATTCTGGAACCCTGTGGACTGGGAACATGACTGAGGTTTTATTCCGGAACCCTGTAACCTGCGAACATAACTGAGGATTGATTCTGGAACCCTGTGGCCTGGCCGCATGACATCGGTGGATTCTGGAACTCTGTGGCCTGGGAACCTGCGAACGGTTTGACTCTGGTACCCTGTGGCCTGGGAACATGTCTGAGGTTTGATGGTGGAAACCTTTGGCCTGGCAACATGACTGAGGATTGATTCTGGAAGACTGTGGCCAGGGAACATGATATCGGGTTGATTCTGGAAACCTGTGTCCTGGGAACAAGACTGAAGTTTGATTCTGGAACCCTGTGGCCTGGGAACATGACTGAGGTTTGTTTCTGGAAGCCTGTTCCCTGGGAACATGACTGAGGTTTGATTCTGGACACCTGTGTCCTGGGAACATGACTGAGGTTTGATTGTTGAAACCTGTGGCCTGCGAACATGACTCAGATTTGATTCTGGAACCATGTGTCCTGGGAATATGACTGAGGTATGATTCTGGAACCCTTTGTCCTGGGAGAATGACTGAGGTTTCATTGTGAAAACATGTGGCCTGGGATCATGACTGAGGTTTGATGGTGGAACACTCTGGCCTGGCAAATTGACTGAGGCTTGATTCTGGAACCCTGTGGCCTGGGAACTTGACTGAGGTTGGATGGCAGAAACCTGTGGACTGGCAACATGACTGAGGTTTGATTGTGTAACCCTGTGCACGGGGACCATGACTGAGGCCTGATACTGGAACCCCGTGGCGTGGGAACATGACATTGGTTTGATTCTGGAGCCCTGTTTACTGGGAACATGACTGAGGTTTGATGGTTGAACCCTTTGGCCTGGCAACATGATTGAGGTTTGATAGTGGAACCCTCAGGCTTGGGAATATGAGTGAGGCTTGATGGTGGAACCCTGTGGCCTGGCAATATGACTTAGGTTTGATTGTGGAACACTCTGGCCTGGGAACATGACTGAGGCTTGATGGTGGAACCGTGGCCTGGCAACAGGACTGAGGTTTGATTGTGGAACGCTCTGGCCTGGGAATATGACTGAGGTTTAATTGTGGAACCCTGTGGCCTGGGAACATGACTGGGATTTGATTTCTGAAACCTGTGTCCAGGGAACATGACTGAGGTTTTATTCTGGAAACCTGTGTCTTGGGAACACGACTGAGTTTTTATTCTGGAACCATGTGGCCTGGGAATATGAGTGAGGTTTGATTCTGGAAACCATTGGCCTGGGAACATGACTGATGTTAGAGTGTGCAATCCTGAGGCCTGGGAACATGACATCGGTTTGGATTCTGGTACCCTGTTGCCTGGGAACACGAAATCGGTTTGATTCCGGAAATCTGAGGCCTGGCAACATGACTGAGGTTTGATTCTGGATCTCTGTGGACTGGGAAAATGACTGAGGCGTGATTCTGAAGACCTGTGGCCTGGAAACATGACATCTGTTTAGATTGTGGAATACTTTGGCCCGGGAACCTGACTGAGCCTTGGTTCTGGAACACTGTGCACTAGGAACATGACTGAGGATTTATTCTGGAACCCTGTAGCCTGGGAACATAACTGAGGATTGATTCTGGAACCCTGTGGCCTGGGAACATGACATGGGTGGATTCTGGAACCCTGAGGCCTGGGAACATGACTGAGGTTTTATTCCGGAACCCTGTAACTTGCGAACATAACTGAGGATTGATTCTGGAACCCTGTGGCCTGGCCGCATGACATCGGTGGATTCTGGAACTCTGTGGCCTGGGAACCTGCGAACGGTTTGACTCTGGTACCCTGTGGCCTGGGAACATGTCTGAGGTTTGATGGTGGAAACCTTTGGCCTGGCAACATGACTGAGGATTGATTCTGGGAGACTGTGGCCAGGGAACATGATATCTGGTTGATTCTGGAAACCTGTGTCCTGGGAACAAGACTGAAGTTTGATTCTGGAACCCTGTGGCCTGGGAACATGACTGAGGTTTGTTTCTGGAAGCCTGTTCCCTGGGAACATGACTGCGGTTTGATTCTGGACACCTGTGTCCTGGGAACAAGACTGAGGTTTGATTCTGCAACCCTGTGGCTTGGGAACATGACTGAGGTTTGTTTCTGGAAGCCTGTTCTCTGGGAACATGACTGAGGTTTGATTCTGGACACCTGTGTCCTGGGAACATGACTGAGGTTTGATTGTTGAAACCTGTGGCCCGCGAACATGACTCAGGTTTGATTCTGGAACCATGTGTCCTGGGAATATGACTGAGGTTTGATTCTGGAAACCTTTGGCCTGGGAAAATGACTGAGGTTTCATTGTGAAAACATGTGGCCTGGGATCATGACTGACGTTTGATGGTGGAACACTCTGGCCTGGCAAAATGACTGAGGCTTGATTCTGGAGCCCTGTTTACTGGGAACATGACTGAGGTTTGATGGCAGAAACCTGTGGACTGGCAACATGACTGAGGTTTGATTTGGAACCCTGTGCACGGGGACCATGACTAAGGCCTGATACTGGAACCCCGTGGCATGGGAACATGACAATGGTTTGATTCTGGAACCCTGTTTAGTGGGAACATGACTGAGGTTTCATGGTTGAATCCTGTGGCCTGGCAACATGATTGAGGTTTGATAGTGGAACCCTCAGGCTTGGGAACATGAGTGAGGCTTGATGGTGGAACCCTGTGGCTTGTCAAGATGACTTAGGTTTGATTGTGGAACACTCTGGCCTGGGAACATGACTGAGGCTTGATGGTGGAACCGTGGCCTGGCAACAGGACTGAGGTTTGATTGTGGAACCCTCTGGTCTGGGAATATGACTGAGGTTTAATTGTGGAACCCTGTGGCCTGGGAACATGACTGGGATTTGATTTCTGAAACCTGTGTCCAGGGCACATGACTGAGGTTTTATTCTGGAACCCTGTGGCCTGGGAACACGACTGAGGTTTGATTCTGTAACCATGTGGCCTGGGAATATGACTGAGGTTTGATTCTGGAAACCATTGGCCTGGGAACATGACTGATGTTAGAGTGTGGAATCCTGTGCCCTGAGAACATGACATCGGTTTGGATTCTGGTACCCTGTTGCCTGGAAACATGAAATCGGTTTGATTCTGGAAACCTTAGGCCTGGGAATATGACTGAGGTTTGATGGTGGTACCCTATGGCCTGGCAACATGACTGAGGTTTGATTCTGGATCCCTGTGGCCTGGGAACATGACATCTGTTTAGATTGTGGAATACTGTGCCCCGGGAACCTGACTGAGCCTTGGTTCTGGAACCCTGTGGACTGGGAACATGACTGAGGTTTTATTCTGGAACCCTGTGTCCTGGGAACATGACTTGGGTGGATTCTGGAACCTTGAGGCCTGGGAACATAAAATCTGTATATATTGTGGAATACTGTGGCCTGGGAACTTGACTGAGCCTTGGTTCTGGAAACCTGTGGACTGGGAATATGACTGAGGTTTTATTCTGGAGCCGTGTAGCCTGGGAACATAACTGAGGATTCACTTTGAAACCCTGTGGCCCAGGAACATGACATGGGTGGATTCTGGAAACCTGAGGCCTTGGAACATGACATCTGTTTAGATTGTGGAACACTGCGGCCTGGGAAACTGCGAACGGTTTGACTCTGGAACCCTGTGGCCTGGGAACATGTCTGAGGTTTGGTGGTGGAAACCTGTGGCCTGGCAAAATGACTGAGGTTTGATTCTGGAACCCTGTGGCCTGGGAACATGACTGAGGTTTGTTTCTGGAAGCCTGTTCCCTGGGAACATGACTGAGGTTTGATTCTGGACACCTGTGTCCTGGGAACATGACTGAGGTTTGATTGTTGAAACCTGTGGCCTGCGAACATGACTCAGATTTGATTCTGGAACCATGTGTCCTGGGAATATGACTGAGGTATGATTCTGGAAACCTTTGTCCTGGGAAAATGACTGAGGTTTCATTGTGGAAACATGTGGCCTGGGATCATGACTGAGGTTTGATGGTGGAACACTCTGGCCTGGCAAAATGACTGAGGCTTGATTCTGGAACCCTGTGGCCTGGGAACTTGACTGAGGTTGGATGGCAGAAACCTGTGGACTGGCAACATGACTGAGGTTTGATTGTGTAACCCTGTGCACGGGGACCATGACTGAGGCCTGATACTGGAACCCCGTGGCGTGGGAACATGACATTGGTTTGATTCTGGAGCCCTGTTTACTGGGAACATGACTGAGGTTTGATGGTTGAACCCTTTGGCCTGGCAACATGATTGAGGTTTGATAGTGGAACCCTCAGGCTTGGGAATATGAGTGAGGCTTGATGGTGGAACCCTGTGGCCTGGCAATATGACTTAGGTTTGATTGTGGAACACTCTGGCCTGGGAACATGACTGAGGCTTGATGGTGGAACCGTGGCCTGGCAACAGGACTGAGGTTTGATTGTGGAACGCTCTGGCCTGGGAATATGACTGAGGTTTAATTGTGGAACCCTGTGGCCTGGGAACATGACTGGAATTTGATTTCTGAAACCTGTGTCCAGGGAACATGACTGAGGTTTTATTCTGGAAACCTGTGTCTTGGGAACACGACTGAGTTTTTATTCTGGAACCATGTGGCCTGGGAATATGAGTGAGGTTTGATTCTGGAAACCATTGGCCTGGGAACATGACTGATGTTAGAGTGTGCAATCCTGAGGCCTGGGAACATGACATCGGTTTGGATTCTGGTACCCTGTTGCCTGGGAACACGAAATCGGTTTGATTCCGGAAATCTGAGGCCTGGCAACATGACTGAGGTTTGATTCTGGATCTCTGTGGACTGGGAAAATGACTGAGGCGTGATTCTGAAGACCTGTGGCCTGGAAACATGACATCTGTTTAGATTGTGGAATACTTTGGCCCGGGAACCTGACTGAGCCTTGGTTCTGGAACACTGTGCACTAGGAACATGACTGAGGATTTATTCTGGAACCCTGTAGCCTGGGAACATAACTGAGGATTGATTCTGGAACCCTGTGGCCTGGGAACATATCATGGGTGGATTCTGGAACCCTGAGGCCTGGGAACAAGACATCTGTTTAGATTGTGGAATACTGTGAACCGGGAACCTGACTGAGCCTTGGTTCTGGAACCCTATGTACTGGGAATATGACTGAGGTTTTATTCTGGAACCCTGTAGCCTGGGAACATAACTGAGGATTGATTCTGGAACCCTGTGGCCTGGGAACATGACATGGGTGGATTCTGGAACCCTGAGGCCTGGGAACATGACATCTGTTTAGATTGTGGTATACTGTGCCCCGGGTACCTGACTGAGCCTTGATTCTGGAACCCTGTGGACTGGGAACATGACTGAGGTTTTATTCCGGAACCCTGTAACCTGCGAACATAACTGAGGATTGATTCTGGAACCCTGTGGCCTGGCCGCATGACATCGGTGGATTCTGGAACTCTGTGGCCTGGGAACCTGCGAACGGTTTGACTCTGGTACCCTGTGGCCTGGGAACATGTCTGAGGTTTGATGGTGGAAACCTTTGGCCTGGCAACATGACTGAGGATTGATTCTGGAAGACTGTGGCCAGGGAACATGATATCGGGTTGATTCTGGAAACCTGTGTCCTGGGAACAAGACTGAAGTTTGATTCTGGAACCCTGTGGCCTGGGAACATGACTGAGGTTTGTTTCTGGAAGCCTGTTCCCTGGGAACATGACTGAGGTTTGATTCTGGACACCTGTGTCCTGGGAACATGACTGAGGTTTGATTGTTGAAACCTGTGGCCTGCGAACATGACTCAGATTTGATTCTGGAACCATGTGTCCTGGGAATATGACTGAGGTATGATTCTGGAACCCTTTGTCCTGGGAGAATGACTGAGGTTTCATTGTGAAAACATGTGGCCTGGGATCATGACTGAGGTTTGATGGTGGAACACTCTGGCCTGGCAAATTGACTGAGGCTTGATTCTGGAACCCTGTGGCCTGGGAACTTGACTGAGGTTGGATGGCAGAAACCTGTGGACTGGCAACATGACTGAGGTTTGATTGTGTAACCCTGTGCACGGGGACCATGACTGAGGCCTGATACTGGAACCCCGTGGCGTGGGAACATGACATTGGTTTGATTCTGGAGCCCTGTTTACTGGGAACATGACTGAGGTTTGATGGTTGAACCCTTTGGCCTGGCAACATGATTGAGGTTTGATAGTGGAACCCTCAGGCTTGGGAATATGAGTGAGGCTTGATGGTGGAACCCTGTGGCCTGGCAATATGACTTAGGTTTGATTGTGGAACACTCTGGCCTGGGAACATGACTGAGGCTTGATGGTGGAACCGTGGCCTGGCAACAGGACTGAGGTTTGATTGTGGAACGCTCTGGCCTGGGAATATGACTGAGGTTTAATTGTGGAACCCTGTGGCCTGGGAACATGACTGGGATTTGATTTCTGAAACCTGTGTCCAGGGAACATGACTGAGGTTTTATTCTGGAAACCTGTGTCTTGGGAACACGACTGAGTTTTTATTCTGGAACCATGTGGCCTGGGAATATGAGTGAGGTTTGATTCTGGAAACCATTGGCCTGGGAACATGACTGATGTTAGAGTGTGCAATCCTGAGGCCTGGGAACATGACATCGGTTTGGATTCTGGTACCCTGTTGCCTGGGAACACGAAATCGGTTTGATTCCGGAAATCTGAGGCCTGGCAACATGACTGAGGTTTGATTCTGGATCTCTGTGGACTGGGAAAATGACTGAGGCGTGATTCTGAAGACCTGTGGCCTGGAAACATGACATCTGTTTAGATTGTGGAATACTTTGGCCCGGGAACCTGACTGAGCCTTGGTTCTGGAACACTGTGCACTAGGAACATGACTGAGGATTTATTCTGGAACCCTGTAGCCTGGGAACATAACTGAGGATTGATTCTGGAACCCTGTGGCCTGGGAACATGACATGGGTGGATTCTGGAACCCTGAGGCCTGGGAACATGACTGAGGTTTTATTCCGGAACCCTGTAACTTGCGAACATAACTGAGGATTGATTCTGGAACCCTGTGGCCTGGCCGCATGACATCGGTGGATTCTGGAACTCTGTGGCCTGGGAACCTGCGAACGGTTTGACTCTGGTACCCTGTGGCCTGGGAACATGTCTGAGGTTTGATGGTGGAAACCTTTGGCCTGGCAACATGACTGAGGATTGATTCTGGGAGACTGTGGCCAGGGAACATGATATCTGGTTGATTCTGGAAACCTGTGTCCTGGGAACAAGACTGAAGTTTGATTCTGGAACCCTGTGGCCTGGGAACATGACTGAGGTTTGTTTCTGGAAGCCTGTTCCCTGGGAACATGACTGCGGTTTGATTCTGGACACCTGTGTCCTGGGAACAAGACTGAGGTTTGATTCTGCAACCCTGTGGCTTGGGAACATGACTGAGGTTTGTTTCTGGAAGCCTGTTCTCTGGGAACATGACTGAGGTTTGATTCTGGACACCTGTGTCCTGGGAACATGACTGAGGTTTGATTGTTGAAACCTGTGGCCCGCGAACATGACTCAGGTTTGATTCTGGAACCATGTGTCCTGGGAATATGACTGAGGTTTGATTCTGGAAACCTTTGGCCTGGGAAAATGACTGAGGTTTCATTGTGAAAACATGTGGCCTGGGATCATGACTGACGTTTGATGGTGGAACACTCTGGCCTGGCAAAATGACTGAGGCTTGATTCTGGAGCCCTGTTTACTGGGAACATGACTGAGGTTTGATGGCAGAAACCTGTGGACTGGCAACATGACTGAGGTTTGATTTGGAACCCTGTGCACGGGGACCATGACTAAGGCCTGATACTGGAACCCCGTGGCATGGGAACATGACAATGGTTTGATTCTGGAACCCTGTTTAGTGGGAACATGACTGAGGTTTCATGGTTGAATCCTGTGGCCTGGCAACATGATTGAGGTTTGATAGTGGAACCCTCAGGCTTGGGAACATGAGTGAGGCTTGATGGTGGAACCCTGTGGCTTGTCAAGATGACTTAGGTTTGATTGTGGAACACTCTGGCCTGGGAACATGACTGAGGCTTGATGGTGGAACCGTGGCCTGGCAACAGGACTGAGGTTTGATTGTGGAACCCTCTGGTCTGGGAATATGACTGAGGTTTAATTGTGGAACCCTGTGGCCTGGGAACATGACTGGGATTTGATTTCTGAAACCTGTGTCCAGGGCACATGACTGAGGTTTTATTCTGGAACCCTGTGGCCTGGGAACACGACTGAGGTTTGATTCTGTAACCATGTGGCCTGGGAATATGACTGAGGTTTGATTCTGGAAACCATTGGCCTGGGAACATGACTGATGTTAGAGTGTGGAATCCTGTGCCCTGAGAACATGACATCGGTTTGGATTCTGGTACCCTGTTGCCTGGAAACATGAAATCGGTTTGATTCTGGAAACCTTAGGCCTGGGAATATGACTGAGGTTTGATGGTGGTACCCTATGGCCTGGCAACATGACTGAGGTTTGATTCTGGATCCCTGTGGCCTGGGAACATGACATCTGTTTAGATTGTGGAATACTGTGCCCCGGGAACCTGACTGAGCCTTGGTTCTGGAACCCTGTGGACTGGGAACATGACTGAGGTTTTATTCTGGAACCCTGTGTCCTGGGAACATGACTTGGGTGGATTCTGGAACCTTGAGGCCTGGGAACATAAAATCTGTATATATTGTGGAATACTGTGGCCTGGGAACTTGACTGAGCCTTGGTTCTGGAAACCTGTGGACTGGGAATATGACTGAGGTTTTATTCTGGAGCCGTGTAGCCTGGGAACATAACTGAGGATTCACTTTGAAACCCTGTGGCCCAGGAACATGACATGGGTGGATTCTGGAAACCTGAGGCCTTGGAACATGACATCTGTTTAGATTGTGGAACACTGCGGCCTGGGAAACTGCGAACGGTTTGACTCTGGAACCCTGTGGCCTGGGAACATGTCTGAGGTTTGGTGGTGGAAACCTGTGGCCTGGCAAAATGACTGAGGTTTGATTCTGGAACCCTGTGGCCTGGGAACATGACTGAGGTTTGTTTCTGGAAGCCTGTTCCCTGGGAACATGACTGAGGTTTGATTCTGGACACCTGTGTCCTGGGAACATGACTGAGGTTTGATTGTTGAAACCTGTGGCCTGCGAACATGACTCAGATTTGATTCTGGAACCATGTGTCCTGGGAATATGACTGAGGTATGATTCTGGAAACCTTTGTCCTGGGAAAATGACTGAGGTTTCATTGTGGAAACATGTGGCCTGGGATCATGACTGAGGTTTGATGGTGGAACACTCTGGCCTGGCAAAATGACTGAGGCTTGATTCTGGAACCCTGTGGCCTGGGAACTTGACTGAGGTTGGATGGCAGAAACCTGTGGACTGGCAACATGACTGAGGTTTGATTGTGTAACCCTGTGCACGGGGACCATGACTGAGGCCTGATACTGGAACCCCGTGGCGTGGGAACATGACATTGGTTTGATTCTGGAGCCCTGTTTACTGGGAACATGACTGAGGTTTGATGGTTGAACCCTTTGGCCTGGCAACATGATTGAGGTTTGATAGTGGAACCCTCAGGCTTGGGAATATGAGTGAGGCTTGATGGTGGAACCCTGTGGCCTGGCAATATGACTTAGGTTTGATTGTGGAACACTCTGGCCTGGGAACATGACTGAGGCTTGATGGTGGAACCGTGGCCTGGCAACAGGACTGAGGTTTGATTGTGGAACGCTCTGGCCTGGGAATATGACTGAGGTTTAATTGTGGAACCCTGTGGCCTGGGAACATGACTGGAATTTGATTTCTGAAACCTGTGTCCAGGGAACATGACTGAGGTTTTATTCTGGAAACCTGTGTCTTGGGAACACGACTGAGTTTTTATTCTGGAACCATGTGGCCTGGGAATATGAGTGAGGTTTGATTCTGGAAACCATTGGCCTGGGAACATGACTGATGTTAGAGTGTGCAATCCTGAGGCCTGGGAACATGACATCGGTTTGGATTCTGGTACCCTGTTGCCTGGGAACACGAAATCGGTTTGATTCCGGAAATCTGAGGCCTGGCAACATGACTGAGGTTTGATTCTGGATCTCTGTGGACTGGGAAAATGACTGAGGCGTGATTCTGAAGACCTGTGGCCTGGAAACATGACATCTGTTTAGATTGTGGAATACTTTGGCCCGGGAACCTGACTGAGCCTTGGTTCTGGAACACTGTGCACTAGGAACATGACTGAGGATTTATTCTGGAACCCTGTAGCCTGGGAACATAACTGAGGATTGATTCTGGAACCCTGTGGCCTGGGAACATAACATGGGTGGATTCTGGAACCCTGAGGCCTGGGAACAAGACATCTGTTTAGATTGTGGAATACTGTGACCCGGGAACCTGACTGAGCCTTGGTTCTGGAACCCTATGTACTGGGAATATGACTGAGGTTTTATTCTGGAACCCTGTAGCCTGGGAACATAACTGAGGATTGATTCTGGAACCCTGTGGCCTGGGAACATGACATGGGTGGATTCTGGAACCCTGAGGCCTGGGAACATGACATCTGTTTAGATTGTGGAATACTGTGCCCCGGGTACCTGACTGAGCCTTGATTCTGGAACCCTGTGGACTGGGAACATGACTGAGGTTTTATTCCGGAACCCTGTAACCTGCGAACATAACTGAGGATTGATTCTGGAACCCTGTGGCCTGGCCGCATGACATCGGTGGATTCTGGAACTCTGTGGCCTGGGAACCTGCGAACGGTTTGACTCTGGTACCCTGTGGCCTGGGAACATGTCTGAGGTTTGATGGTGGAAACCTTTGGCCTGGCAACATGACTGAGGATTGATTCTGGAAGACTGTGGCCAGGGAACATGATATCTGGTTGATTCTGGAAACCTGTGTCCTGGGAACAAGACTGAAGTTTGATTCTGGAACCCTGTGGCCTGGGAACATGACTGAGGTTTGTTTCTGGAAGCCTGTTCCCTGGGAACATGACTGCGGTTTGATTCTGGACACCTGTGTCCTGGGAACAAGACTGAGGTTTGATTCTGCAACCCTGTGGCTTGGGAACATGACTGAGGTTTGTTTCTGGACGCCTGTTCTCTGGGAACATGACTGAGGTTTGATTCTGGACACCTGTGTCCTGGGAACATGACTGAGGTTTGATTGTTGAAACCTGTGGCCCGCGAACATGACTCAGGTTTGATTCTGGAACCATGTGTCCTGGGAATATGACTGAGGTTTGATTCTGGAAACCTTTGGCCTGGGAAAATGACTGAGGTTTCATTGTGGAAACATGTGGCCTGGGATCATGACTGACGTTTGATGGTGGAACACTCTGGCCTGGCAAAATGACTGAGGCTTGATTCTGGAGCCCTGTTTACTGGGAACATGACTGAGGTTTGATGGCAGAAACCTGTGGACTGGCAACATGACTGAGGTTTGATTCTGGACACCTGTGTCCTGGGAACATGACTGAGGTTTGATTGTTGAAACCTGTGGCCTTCGAACATGACTCAGGTTGATTCTGGAACCATGTGTCCTGGGAATATGACTGAGGTTTGATTCTGGAAACCATTGGCCTGGGAACATGACTGATGTTAGAGTGTGGAATCCTGTGCCCTGAGAACATGACATCGGTTTGGATTCTGGTACCCTGTTGCCTGGAAACATGAAATCGGTTTGATTCTGGAAACCTTAGGCCTGGGAATATGACTGAGGTTTGATGGTGGTACCCTATGGCCTGGCAACATGACTGAGGATTGATTATGGATCCCTGTGGCCTGGGAACATGACATCTGTTTAGATTGTGGAATACTGTGCCCCGGGAACCTGACTGAGCCTTGGTTCTGGAACCCTGTGGACTGGGAACATGACTGAGGTTTTATTCTGGAACCCTGTGTCCTGGGAACATGACTTGGGTGGATTCTGGAACCATGAGGCCTGGGAACATAAAATCTGTATATATTGTGGAATACTGTGGCCTGGGAACTTGACTGAGCCTTGGTTCTGGAAACCTGTGGACTGGGAATATGACTGAGGTTTTATTCTGGAACCGTGTAGCCTGGGAACATAACTGAGGATTCACTTTGAAACCCTGTGGTCGAGGAACATGACATGGGTGGATTCTGGAAACCTGAGGCCTTGGAACATGACATCTGTTTAGATTATGGAACACTGCGGCCTGGGAAACTGCGAACGGTTTGACTCTGGAACCCTGTGGCCTGGGAACATGTCTGAGGTTTGGTGGTGGAAACCTGTGGCCTGGCAAAATGACTGAGGTTTGATTCTGGAACCCTGTGGCCTGGGAACATGACTGAGGTTTGTTTCTGGAAGCCTGTTCCCTGGAAACATGACTGAGGTTTGATTCTGGACACCTGTGTCCTGGGAACATGACTGAGGTTTGATTGTTGAAACCTGTGACCTGCGAACATGACTCAGATTTGATTCTGGAACCATGTGTCCTGGGAATATGACTGAGGTATGATTCTGGAACCCTTTGTCCTGGGAGAATGACTGAGGTTTCATTGTGAAAACATGTGGCCTGGGATCATGACTGAGGTTTGATGGTGGAACACTCTGGCCTGGCAAAATGACTGAGGCTTGATTCTGGAACCCTGTGGCCTGGGAACTTGACTGAGGTTGGATGGCAGAAACCTGTGGACTGGCAACATGACTGAGGTTAGATTGTGTAACCCTGTGCACGGAGACCATGACTGAGGCCTGATACTGGAACCCCGTGGCGTGGGAACATGACATTGGTTTGATTCTGGAGCCCTGTTTACTGGGAACATGACTGAGGTTTGATGGTTGAACCCTTTGGCCTGGCAACATGATTGAGGTTTGATAGTGGAACCCTCAGGCTTGGGAATATGAGTGAGGCTTGATGGTGGAACGCTGTGGCCTGGCAATATGACTTAGGTTTGATTGTGGAACACTCTGGCCTGGGAACATGACTGAGGCTTGATGGTGGAACCGTGGCCTGGCAACAGGACTGAGGTTTGATTGTGGAACGCTCTGGCCTGGGAATATGACTGAGGTTTAATTGTGGAACCCTGTGGCCTGGGAACATGACTGGGATTTGATTTCTGAAACCTGTGTCCAGGGAACATGACTGAGGTTTTATTCTGGAACCCTGTGTCTTGGGAACACGACTGAGTTTTTATTCTGGAACCATGTGGCCTGGGAATATGAGTGAGGTTTGATTCTGGAAACCATTGGCCTGGGAACATGACTGATGTTAGAGTGTGCAATCCTGAGGCCTGGGAACATGACATCGGTTTGGATTCTGGTACCCTGTTGCCTGGGAACACGAAATCGGTTTGATTCCGGAAATCTGAGGCCTGGCAACATGACTGAGGTTTGATTCTGGATCTCTGTGGACTGGGAAAATGACTGAGGCGTGATTCTGAAGACCTGTGGCCTGGAAACATGACATCTGTTTAGATTGTGGAATACTGTGCCCCGGGTACCTGACTGAGCCTTGATTCTGGAACCCTGTGGACTGGGAACATGACTGAGGTTTTATTCCGGAACCCTGTAACCTGCGAACATAACTGAGGATTGATTCTGGAACCCTGTGGCCTGGCCGCATGACATCGGTGGATTCTGGAACTCTGTGGCCTGGGAACCTGCGAACGGTTTGACTCTGGTACCCTGTGGCCTGGGAACATGTCTGAGGTTTGATGGTGGAAACCTTTGGCCTGGCAACATGACTGAGGATTGATTCTGGAAGACTGTGGCCAGGGAACATGATATCTGGTTGATTCTGGAAACCTGTGTCCTGGGAACAAGACTGAAGTTTGATTCTGGAACCCTGTGGCCTGGGAACATGACTGAGGTTTGTTTCTGGAAGCCTGTTCCCTGGGAACATGACTGCGGTTTGATTCTGGACACCTGTGTCCTGGGAACAAGACTGAGGTTTGATTCTGCAACCCTGTGGCTTGGGAACATGACTGAGGTTTGTTTCTGGAAGCCTGTTCTCTGGGAACATGACTGAGGTTTGATTCTGGACACCTGTGTCCTGGGAACATGACTGAGGTTTGATTGTTGAAACCTGTGGCCCGCGAACATGACTCAGGTTTGATTCTGGAACCATGTGTCCTGGGAATATGACTGAGGTTTGATTCTGGAAACCTTTGGCCTGGGAAAATGACTGAGGTTTCATTGTGAAAACATGTGGCCTGGGATCATGACTGACGTTTGATGGTGGAACACTCTGGCCTGGCAAAATGACTGAGGCTTGATTCTGGAGCCCTGTTTACTGGGAACATGACTGAGGTTTGATGGCAGAAACCTGTGGACTGGCAACATGACTGAGGTTTGATTTGGAACCCTGTGCACGGGGACCATGACTAAGGCCTGATACTGGAACCCCGTGGCATGGGAACATGACAATGGTTTGATTCTGGAACCCTGTTTAGTGGGAACATGACTGAGGTTTCATGGTTGAATCCTGTGGCCTGGCAACATGATTGAGGTTTGATAGTGGAACCCTCAGGCTTGGGAACATGAGTGAGGCTTGATGGTGGAACCCTGTGGCTTGTCAAGATGACTTAGGTTTGATTGTGGAACACTCTGGCCTGGGAACATGACTGAGGCTTGATGGTGGAACCGTGGCCTGGCAACAGGACTGAGGTTTGATTGTGGAACCCTCTGGTCTGGGAATATGACTGAGGTTTAATTGTGGAACCCTGTGGCCTGGGAACATGACTGGGATTTGATTTCTGAAACTTGTGTCCAGGGCACATGACTGAGGTTTTATTCTGGAACCCTGTGGCCTGGGAACACGACTGAGGTTTGATTCTGTAACCATGTGGCCTGGGAATATGACTGAGGTTTGATTCTGGAAACCATTGGCCTGGGAACATGACTGATGTTAGAGTGTGGAATCCTGTGCCCTGAGAACATGACATCGGTTTGGATTCTGGTACCCTGTTGCCTGGAAACATGAAATCGGTTTGATTCTGGAAACCTTAGGCCTGGGAATATGACTGAGGTTTGATGGTGGTACCCTATGGCCTGGCAACATGACTGAGGATTGATTCTGGATCCCTGTGGCCTGGGAACATGACATCTGTTTAGATTGTGGAATACTGTGCCCCGGGAACCTGACTGAGCCTTGGTTCTGGAACCCTGTGGACTGGGAACATGACTGAGGTTTTATTCTGGAACCCTGTGTCCTGGGAACATGACTTGGGTGGATTCTGGAACCTTGAGGCCTGGGAACATAAAATCTGTATATATTGTGGAATACTGTTGCCTGGGAACTTGACTGAGCCTTGGTTCTGGAAACCTGTGGACTGGGAATATGACTGAGGTTTTATTCTGGAGCCGTGTAGCCTGGGAACATAACTGAGGATTCACTTTGAAACCCTGTGGTCCAGGAACATGACATGGGTGGATTCTGGAAACCTGAGGCCTTGGAACATGACATCTGTTTAGATTGTGGAACACTGCGGCCTGGGAAACTGCGAACGGTTTGACTCTGGAATCCTGTGGCCTGGGAACATGTCTGAGGTTTGGTGGTGGAAACCTGTGGCCTGGCAAAATGACTGAGGTTTGATTCTGGAACCCTGTGGCCTGGGAACATGACTGAGGTTTGTTTCTGGAAGCCTGTTCCCTGGGAACATGACTGAGGTTTGATTCTGGACACCTGTGTCCTGGGAACATGACTGAGGTTTGATTGTTGAAACCTGTGGCCTGCGAACATGACTCAGATTTGATTCTGGAACCATGTGTCCTGGGAATATGACTGAGGTATGATTCTGGAAACCTTTGTCCTGGGAGAATGACTGAGGTTTCATTGTGAAAACATGTGGCCTGGGATCATGACTGAGGTTTGATGGTGGAACACTCTGGCCTGGCAAAATGACTGAGGCTTGATTCTGGAACCCTGTGGCCTGGGAACTTGACTGAGGTTGGATGGCAGAAACCTGTGGACTGGCAACATGACTGAGGTTTGATTGTGTAACCCTGTGCACGGGGACCATGACTGAGGCCTGATACTGGAACCCCGTGGCGTGGGAACATGACATTGGTTTGATTCTGGAGCCCTGTTTACTGGGAACATGACTGAGGTTTGATGGTTGAACCCTTTGGCCTGGCAACATGATTGAGGTTTGATAGTGGAACCCTCAGGCTTGGGAATATGAGTGAGGCTTGATGGTGGAACCCTGTGGCCTGGCAATATGACTTAGGTTTGATTGTGGAACACTCTGGCCTGGGAACATGACTGAGGCTTGATGGTGGAACCGTGGCCTGGCAACAGGACTGAGGTTTGATTGTGGAACGCTCTGGCCTGGGAATATGACTGAGGTTTAATTGTGGAACCCTGTGGCCTGGGAACATGACTGGGATTTGATTTCTGAAACCTGTGTCCAGGGAACATGACTGAGGTTTTATTCTGGAAACCTGTGTCTTGGGAACACGACTGAGTTTTTATTCTGGAACCATGTGGCCTGGGAATATGAGTGAGGTTTGATTCTGGAAACCATTGGCCTGGGAACATGACTGATGTTAGAGTGTGCAATCCTCAGGCCTGGGAACATGACATCGGTTTGGATTCTGGTACCCTGTTGCCTGGGAACACGAAATCGGTTTGATTCCGGAAATCTGAGGCCTGGCAACATGACTGAGGTTTGATTCTGGATCTCTGTGGACTGGGAAAATGACTGAGGCGTGATTCTGAAGACCTGTGGCCTGGAAACATGACATCTGTTTAGATTGTGGAATACTTTGGCCCGGGAACCTGACTGAGCCTTGGTTCTGGAACACTGTGCACTAGGAACATGACTGAGGATTTATTCTGGAACCCTGTAGCCTGGGAACATAACTGAGGATTGATTCTGGAACCCTGTGGCCTGGGAACATGACATGTGTGGATTCTGGAACCCTGAGGCCTGGGAACATGACTGAGGTTTTATTCCGGAACCCTGTAACTTGCGAACATAACTGAGGATTGATTCTGGAACCCTGTGGCCTGGCCGCATGACATCGGTGGATTCTGGAACTCTGTGGCCTGGGAACCTGCGAACGGTTTGACTCTGGTACCCTGTGGCCTGGGAACATGTCTGAGGTTTGATGGTGGAAACCTTTGGCCTGGCAACATGACTGAGGATTGATTCTGGAAGACTGTGGCCAGGGAACATGATATCTGGTTGATTCTGGAAACCTGTGTCCTGGGAACAAGACTGAAGTTTGATTCTGGAACCCTGTGGCCTGGGAACATGACTGAGGTTTGTTTCTGGAAGCCTGTTCCCTGGGAACATGACTGCGGTTTGATTCTGGACACCAGTGTCCTGGGAACAAGACTGAGGTTTGATTCTGCAACCCTGTGGCTTGGGAACATGACTGAGGTTTGTTTCTGGAAGCCTGTTCTCTGGGAACATGACTGAGGTTTGATTCTGGACACCTGTGTCCTGGGAACATGACTGAGGTTTGATTGTTGAAACCTGTGGCCCGCGAACATGACTCAGGTTTGATTCTGGAACCATGTGTCCTGGGAATATGACTGAGGTTTGATTCTGGAAACCTTTGGCCTGGGAAAATGACTGAGGTTTCATTGTGAAAACATGTGGCCTGGGATCATGACTGACGTTTGATGGTGGAACACTCTGGCCTGGCAAAATGACTGAGGCTTGATTCTGGAGCCCTGTTTACTGGGAACATGACTGAGGTTTGATGGCAGAAACCTGTGGACTGGCAACATGACTGAGGTTTGATTTGGAACCCTGTGCACGGGGACCATGACTAAGGCCTGATACTGGAACCCCGTGGCATGGGAACATGACAATGGTTTGATTCTGGAACCCTGTTTAGTGGGAACATGACTGAGGTTTCATGGTTGAATCCTGTGGCCTGGCAACATGATTGAGGTTTGATAGTGGAACCCTCAGGCTTGGGAACATGAGTGAGGCTTGATGGTGGAACCCTGTGGCTTGTCAAGATGACTTAGGTTTGATTGTGGAACACTCTGGCCTGGGAACATGACTGAGGCTTGATGGTGGAACCGTGGCCTGGCAACAGGACTGAGGTTTGATTGTGGAACCCTCTGGTCTGGGAATATGACTGAGGTTTAATTGTGGAACCCTGTGGCCTGGGAACATGACTGGGATTTGATTTCTGAAACTTGTGTCCAGGGCACATGACTGAGGTTTTATTCTGGAACCCTGTGGCCTGGGAACACGACTGAGGTTTGATTCTGTAACCATGTGGCCTGGGAATATGACTGAGGTTTGATTCTGGAAACCATTGGCCTGGGAACATGACTGATGTTAGAGTGTGGAATCCTGTGCCCTGAGAACATGACATCGGTTTGGATTCTGGTACCCTGTTGCCTGGAAACATGAAATCGGTTTGATTCTGGAAACCTTAGGCCTGGGAATATGACTGAGGTTTGATGGTGGTACCCTATGGCCTGGCAACATGACTGAGGATTGATTCTGGATCCCTGTGGCCTGGGAACATGACATCTGTTTAGATTGTGGAATACTGTGCCCCGGGAACCTGACTGAGCCTTGGTTCTGGAACCCTGTGGACTGGGAACATGACTGAGGTTTTATTCTGGAACCCTGTGTCCTGGGAACATGACTTGGGTGGATTCTGGAACCTTGAGGCCTGGGAACATAAAATCTGTATATATTGTGGAATACTGTTGCCTGGGAACTTGACTGAGCCTTGGTTCTGGAAACCTGTGGACTGGGAATATGACTGAGGTTTTATTCTGGAGCCGTGTAGCCTGGGAACATAACTGAGGATTCACTTTGAAACCCTGTGGTCCAGGAACATGACATGGGTGGATTCTGGAAACCTGAGGCCTTGGAACATGACATCTGTTTAGATTGTGGAACACTGCGGCCTGGGAAACTGCGAACGGTTTGACTCTGGAATCCTGTGGCCTGGGAACATGTCTGAGGTTTGGTGGTGGAAACCTGTGGCCTGGCAAAATGACTGAGGTTTGATTCTGGAACCCTGTGGCCTGGGAACATGACTGAGGTTTGTTTCTGGAAGCCTGTTCCCTGGGAACATGACTGAGGTTTGATTCTGGACACCTGTGTCCTGGGAACATGACTGAGGTTTGATTGTTGAAACCTGTGGCCTGCGAACATGACTCAGATTTGATTCTGGAACCATGTGTCCTGGGAATATGACTGAGGTATGATTCTGGAACCCTTTGTCCTGGGAGAATGACTGAGGTTTCATTGTGAAAACATGTGGCCTGGGATCATGACTGAGGTTTGATGGTGGAACACTCTGGCCTGGCAAAATGACTGAGGCTTGATTCTGGAACCCTGTGGCCTGGGAACTTGACTGAGGTTGGATGGCAGAAACCTGTGGACTGGCAACATGACTGAGGTTTGATTGTGTAACCCTGTGCACGGGGACCATGACTGAGGCCTGATACTGGAACCCCGTGGCGTGGGAACATGACATTGGTTTGATTCTGGAGCCCTGTTTACTGGGAACATGACTGAGGTTTGATGGTTGAACCCTTTGGCCTGGCAACATGATTGAGGTTTGATAGTGGAACCCTCAGGCTTGGGAATATGAGTGAGGCTTGATGGTGGAACCCTGTGGCCTGGCAATATGACTTAGGTTTGATTGTGGAACACTCTGGCCTGGGAACATGACTGAGGCTTGATGGTGGAACCGTGGCCTGGCAACAGGACTGAGGTTTGATTGTGGAACGCTCTGGCCTGGGAATATGACTGAGGTTTAATTGTGGAACCCTGTGGCCTGGGAACATGACTGGGATTTGATTTCTGAAACCTGTGTCCAGGGAACATGACTGAGGTTTTATTCTGGAAACCTGTGTCTTGGGAACACGACTGAGTTTTTATTCTGGAACCATGTGGCCTGGGAATATGAGTGAGGTTTGATTCTGGAAACCATTGGCCTGGGAACATGACTGATGTTAGAGTGTGCAATCCTCAGGCCTGGGAACATGACATCGGTTTGGATTCTGGTACCCTGTTGCCTGGGAACACGAAATCGGTTTGATTCCGGAAATCTGAGGCCTGGCAACATGACTGAGGTTTGATTCTGGATCTCTGTGGACTGGGAAAATGACTGAGGCGTGATTCTGAAGACCTGTGGCCTGGAAACATGACATCTGTTTAGATTGTGGAATACTTTGGCCCGGGAACCTGACTGAGCCTTGGTTCTGGAACACTGTGCACTAGGAACATGACTGAGGATTTATTCTGGAACCCTGTAGCCTGGGAACATAACTGAGGATTGATTCTGGAACCCTGTGGCCTGGGAACATGACATGGGTGGATTCTGGAACCCTGAGGCCTGGGAACATGACTGAGGTTTTATTCCGGAACCCTGTAACTTGCGAACATAACTGAGGATTGATTCTGGAACCCTGTGGCCTGGCCGCATGACATCGGTGGATTCTGGAACTCTGTGGCCTGGGAAACTGCGAACGGTTTGACTCTGGTACCCTGTGGCCTGGGAACATGTCTGAGGTTTGATGGTGGAAACCTTTGGCCTGGCAACATGACTGAGGATTGATTCTGGAAGACTGTGGCCAGGGAACATGATATCTGGTTGATTCTGGAAACCTGTGTCCTGGGAACAAGACTGAAGTTTGATTCTGGAACCCTGTGGCCTGGGAACATGACTGAGGTTTGTTTCTGGAAGCCTGTTCCCTGGGAACATGACTGCGGTTTGATTCTGCACACCAGTGTCCTGGGAACAAGACTGAGGTTTGATTCTGCAACCCTGTGGCTTGGGAACATGACTGAGGTTTGTTTCTGGAAGCCTGTTCTCTGGGAACATGACTGAGGTTTGATTCTGGACACCTGTGTCCTGGGAACATGACTGAGGTTTGATTGTTGAAACCTGTGGCCCGCGAACATGACTCAGGTTTGATTCTGGAACCATGTGTCCTGGGAATATGACTGAGGTTTGATTCTGGAAACCTTTGGCCTGGGAAAATGACTGAGGTTTCATTGTGAAAACATGTGGCCTGGGATCATGACTGACGTTTGATGGTGGAACACTCTGGCCTGGCAAAATGACTGAGGCTTGATTCTGGAGCCCTGTTTACTGGGAACATGACTGAGGTTTGATGGCAGAAACCTGTGGACTGGCAACATGACTGAGGTTTGATTTGGAACCCTGTGCACGGGGACCATGACTAAGGCCTGATACTGGAACCCCGTGGCATGGGAACATGACAATGGTTTGATTCTGGAACCCTGTTTAGTGGGAACATGACTGAGGTTTCATGGTTGAATCCTGTGGCCTGGCAACATGATTGAGGTTTGATAGTGGAACCCTCAGGCTTGGGAACATGAGTGAGGCTTGATGGTGGAACCCTGTGGCTTGTCAAGATGACTTAGGTTTGATTGTGGAACACTCTGGCCTGGGAACATGACTGAGGCTTGATGGTGGAACCGTGGCCTGGCAACAGGACTGAGGTTTGATTGTGGAACCCTCTGGTCTGGGAATATGACTGAGGTTTAATTGTGGAACCCTGTGGCTTGGGAACATGACTGGGATTTGATTTCTGAAACTTGTGTCCAGGGCACATGACTGAGGTTTTATTCTGGAACCCTGTGGCCTGGGAACACGACTGAGGTTTGATTCTGTAACCATGTGGCCTGGGAATATGACTGAGGTTTGATTCTGGAAACCATTGGCCTGGGAACATGACTGATGTTAGAGTGTGGAATCCTGTGCCCTGAGAACATGACATCGGTTTGGATTCTGGTACCCTGTTGCCTGGAAACATGAAATCGGTTTGATTCTGGAAACCTTAGGCCTGGGAATATGACTGAGGTTTGATGGTGGTACCCTATGGCCTGGCAACATGACTGAGGTTTGATTCTGGATCCCTGTGGCCTGGGAACATGACATCTGTTTAGATTGTGGAATACTGTGCCCCGGGAACCTGACTGAGCCTTGTTTCTGGAACCCTGTGGACTGGGAACATGACTGAGGTTTTATTCTGGAACCCTGTGTCCTGGGAACATGACTTGGGTGGATTCTGGAACCTTGAGGCCTGGGAACATAAAATCTGTATATATTGTGGAATACTGTGGCCTGGGAACTTGACTGAGCCTTGGTTCTGGAAACCTGTGGACTGGGAATATGACTGAGGTTTTATTCTGGAGCCGTGTAGCCTGGGAACATAACTGAGGATTCACTTTGAAACCCTGTGGCCCAGGAACATGACATGGGTGGATTCTGGAAACCTGAGGCCTTGGAACATGACATCTGTTTAGATTGTGGAACACTGCGGCCTGGGAAACTGCGAACGGTTTGACTCTGGAACCCTGTGGCCTGGGAACATGTCTGAGGTTTGGTGGTGGAAACCTGTGGCCTGGCAAAATGACTGAGGTTTGATTCTGGAACCCTGTGGCCTGGGAACATGACTGAGGTTTGTTTCTGGAAGCCTGTTCCCTGGGAACATGACTGAGGTTTGATTCTGGACACCTGTGTCCTGGGAACATGACTGAGGTTTGATTGTTGAAACCTGTGGCCTGCGAACATGACTCAGATTTGATTCTGGAACCATGTGTCCTGGGAATATGACTGAGGTATGATTCTGGAAACCTTTGTCCTGGGAAAATGACTGAGGTTTCATTGTGGAAACATGTGGCCTGGGATCATGACTGAGGTTTGATGGTGGAACACTCTGGCCTGGCAAAATGACTGAGGCTTGATTCTGGAACCCTGTGGCCTGGGAACTTGACTGAGGTTGGATGGCAGAAACCTGTGGACTGGCAACATGACTGAGGTTTGATTGTGTAACCCTGTGCACGGGGACCATGACTGAGGCCTGATACTGGAACCCCGTGGCGTGGGAACATGACATTGGTTTGATTCTGGAGCCCTGTTTACTGGGAACATGACTGAGGTTTGATGGTTGAACCCTTTGGCCTGGCAACATGATTGAGGTTTGATAGTGGAACCCTCAGGCTTGGGAATATGAGTGAGGCTTGATGGTGGAACCCTGTGGCCTGGCAATATGACTTAGGTTTGATTGTGGAACACTCTGGCCTGGGAACATGACTGAGGCTTGATGGTGGAACCGTGGCCTGGCAACAGGACTGAGGTTTGATTGTGGAACGCTCTGGCCTGGGAATATGACTGAGGTTTAATTGTGGAACCCTGTGGCCTGGGAACATGACTGGGATTTGATTTCTGAAACCTGTGTCCAGGGAACATGACTGAGGTTTTATTCTGGTAACCTGTGTCTTGGGAACACGACTGAGTTTTTATTCTGGAACCATGTGGCCTGGGAATATGAGTGAGGTTTGATTCTGGAAACCATTGGCCTGGGAACATGACTGATGTTAGAGTGTGCAATCCTGAGGCCTGGGAACATGACATCGGTTTGGATTCTGGTACCCTGTTGCCTGGGAACACGAAATCGGTTTGATTCCGGAAATCTGAGGCCTGGCAACATGACTGAGGTTTGATTCTGGATCTCTGTGGACTGGGAAAATGACTGAGGCGTGATTCTGAAGACCTGTGGCCTGGAAACATGACATCTGTTTAGATTGTGGAATACTTTGGCCCGGGAACCTGACTGAGCCTTGGTTCTGGAACACTGTGCACTAGGAACATGACTGAGGATTTATTCTGGAACCCTGTAGCCTGGGAACATAACTGAGGATTGATTCTGGAACCCTGTGGCCTGGGAACATATCATGGGTGGATTCTGGAACCCTGAGGCCTGGGAACAAGACATCTGTTTAGATTGTGGAATACCGTGAACCGGGAACCTGACTGAGCCTTGGTTCTGGAACCCTATGTACTGGGAATATGACTGAGGTTTTATTCTGGAACCCTGTAGCCTGGGAACATAACTGAGGATTGATTCTGGAACCCTGTGGCCTGGGAACATGACATGGGTGGATTCTGGAACCCTGAGGCCTGGGAACATGACATCTGTTTAGATTGTGGTATACTGTGCCCCGGGTACCTGACTGAGCCTTGATTCTGGAACCCTGTGGACTGGGAACATGACTGAGGTTTTATTCCGGAACCCTGTAACCTGCGAACATAACTGAGGATTGATTCTGGAACCCTGTGGCCTGGCCGCATGACATCGGTGGATTCTGGAACTCTGTGGCCTGGGAACCTGCGAACGGTTTGACTCTGGTACCCTGTGGCCTGGGAACATGTCTGAGGTTTGATGGTGGAAACCTTTGGCCTGGCAACATGACTGAGGATTGATTCTGGAAGACTGTGGCCAGGGAACATGATATCGGGTTGATTCTGGAAACCTGTGTCCTGGGAACAAGACTGAAGTTTGATTCTGGAACCCTGTGGCCTGGGAACATGACTGAGGTTTGTTTCTGGAAGCCTGTTCCCTGGGAACATGACTGAGGTTTGATTCTGGACACCTGTGTCCTGGGAACATGACTGAGGTTTGATTGTTGAAACCTGTGGCCTGCGAACATGACTCAGATTTGATTCTGGAACCATGTGTCCTGGGAATATGACTGAGGTATGATTCTGGAAACCTTTGTCCTGGGAAAATGACTGAGGTTTCATTGTGGAAACATGTGGCCTGGGATCATGACTGAGGTTTGATGGTGGAACACTCTGGCCTGGCAAAATGACTGAGGCTTGATTCTGGAACCCTGTGGCCTGGGAACTTGACTGAGGTTGGATGGCAGAAACCTGTGGACTGGCAACATGACTGAGGTTTGATTGTGTAACCCTGTGCACGGGGACCATGACTGAGGCCTGATACTGGAACCCCGTGGCGTGGGAACATGACATTGGTTTGATTCTGGAGCCCTGTTTACTGGGAACATGACTGAGGTTTGATGGTTGAACCCTTTGGCCTGGCAACATGATTGAGGTTTGATAGTGGAACCCTCAGGCTTGAGAATATGAGTGAGGCTTGATGGTGGAACCCTGTGGCCTGGCAATATGACTTAGGTTTGATTGTGGAACACTCTGGCCTGGGAACATGACTGAGGCTTGATGGTGGAACCGTGGCCTGGCAACAGGACTGAGGTTTGATTGTGGAACGCTCTGGCCTGGGAATATGACTGAGGTTTAATTGTGGAACCCTGTGGCCTGGGAACATGACTGGGATTTGATTTCTGAAACCTGTGTCCAGGGAACATGACTGAGGTTTTATTCTGGAAACCTGTGTCTTGGGAACACGACTGAGTTTTTATTCTGGAACCATGTGGCCTGGGAATATGAGTGAGGTTTGATTCTGGAAACCATTGGCCTGGGAACATGACTGATGTTAGAGTGTGCAATCCTGAGGCCTGGGAACATGACATCGGTTTGGATTCTGGTACGCTGTTGCCTGGGAACACGAAATCGGTTTGATTCCGGAAATCTGAGGCCTGGCAACATGACTGAGGTTTGATTCTGGATCTCTGTGGACTGGGAAAATGACTGAGGCGTGATTCTGAAGACCTGTGGCCTGGAAACATGACATCTGTTTAGATTGTGGAATACTTTGGCCCGGGAACCTGACTGAGCCTTGGTTCTGGAACACTGTGCACTAGGAACATGACTGAGGATTTATTCTGGAACCCTGTAGCCTGGGAACATAACTGAGGATTGATTCTGGAACCCTGTGGCCTGGGAACATGACATGGGTGGATTCTGGAACCCTGAGGCCTGGGAACATGACATCTGTTTAGATTGTGGAATACTGTGCCCCGGGTACCTGACTGAGCCTTGATTCTGGAACCCTGTGGACTGGGAACATGACTGAGGTTTTATTCCGGAACCCTGTAACCTGCGAACATAACTGAGGATTGATTCTGGAACCCTGTGGCCTGGCCGCATGACATCGGTGGATTCTGGAACTCTGTGGCCTGGGAACCTGCGAACGGTTTGACTCTGGTACCCTGTGGCCTGGGAACATGTCTGAGGTTTGATGGTGGAAACCTTTGGCCTGGCAACATGACTGAGGATTGATTCTGGAAGACTGTGGCCAGGGAACATGATATCTGGTTGATTCTGGAAACCTGTGTCCTGGGAACAAGACTGAAGTTTGATTCTGGAACCCTGTGGCCTGGGAACATGACTGAGGTTTGTTTCTGGAAGCCTGTTCCCTGGGAACATGACTGCGGTTTGATTCTGGACACCTGTGTCCTGGGAACAAGACTGAGGTTTGATTCTGCAACCCTGTGGCTTGGGAACATGACTGAGGTTTGTTTCTGGAAGCCTGTTCTCTGGGAACATGACTGAGGTTTGATTCTGGACACCTGTGTCCTGGGAACATGACTGAGGTTTGATTGTTGAAACCTGTGGCCCGCGAACATGACTCAGGTTTGATTCTGGAACCATGTGTCCTGGGAATATGACTGAGGTTTGATTCTGGAAACCTTTGGCCTGGGAAAATGACTGAGGTTTCATTGTGGAAACATGTGGCCTGGGATCATGACTGACGTTTGATGGTGGAACACTCTGGCCTGGCAAAATGACTGAGGCTTGATTCTGGAGCCCTGTTTACTGGGAACATGACTGAGGTTTGATGGCAGAAACCTGTGGACTGGCAACATGACTGAGGTTTGATTCTGGACACCTGTGTCCTGGGAACATGACTGAGGTTTGATTCTTGAAACCTGTGGCCTTCGAACATGACTCAGGTTGATTCTGGAACCATGTGTCCTGGGAATATGACTGAGGTTTCATGGTTGAATCCTGTGGCCTGGCAACATGATTGAGGTTTGATAGTGGAACCCTCAGGCTTGGGAACATGAGTGAGGCTTGATGGTGGAAACCTGTGGCTTGGCAAGATGACTTAGGTTTGATTGTGGAACACTCTGGCCTGGGAACATGACTGAGGCTTGATGGTGGAACCGTGGCCTGGCAACAGGACTGAGGTTTGATTGTGGAACCCTCTGGTCTGGGAATATGACTGAGGTTTAATTGTGGAACCCTGTGGCCTGGGAACATGACTGGGATTTGATTTCTGAAACCTGTGTCCAGGGCACATGACTGAGGTTTTATTCTGGAACCCTGTGGCCTGGGAACACGACTGAGGTTTGATTCTGTAACCATGTGGCCTGGGAATATGACTGAGGTTTGATTCTGGAAACCATTGGCCTGGGAACATGACTGATGTTAGAGTGTGGAATCCTGTGCCCTGAGAACATGACATCGGTTTGGATTCTGGTACCCTGTTGCCTGGAAACATGAAATCGGTTTGATTCTGGAAACCTTAGGCCTGGGAATATGACTGAGGTTTGATGGTGGTACCCTATGGCCTGGCAACATGACTGAGGTTTGATTCTGGATCCCTGTGGCCTGGGAACATGACATCTGTTTAGATTGTGGAATACTGTGCCCCGGGAACCTGACTGAGCCTTGGTTCTGTAACCCTGTGGACTGGGAACATGACTGAGGTTTTATTCTGGAACCCTGTGTCCTGGGAACATGACTTGGGTGGATTCTGGAACCTTGAGGCCTGGGAACATAAAATCTGTATATATTGTGGAATACTCTGGCCTGGGAACTTGACTGAGCCTTGGTTCTGGAAACCTGTGGACTGGGAATATGACTGAGGTTTTATTCTGGAGCCGTGCAGCCTGGGAACATAACTGAGGATTCACTTTGAAACCCTGTGGCCCAGGAACATGACATGGGTGGATTCTGGAAACCTGAGGCCTTGGAACGTGACATCTGTTTAGATTGTGGAACACTGCGGCCTGGGAAACTGCGAACGGTTTGACTCTGGAACCCTGTGGCCTGGGAACATGTCTGAGCTTTGGTGGTGGAAACCTGTGGCCTGGCAAAATGACTGAGGTTTGATTCTGAAAGACTGTGGCCAGGGAACATGATATCGGGTTGATTCTGGAAACCTGTGTCCTGGGAACAAGACTGAGGTTTGATTCTGGAACCCTGTGGCCTGGGAACATGACTGAGGTTTGTTTCTGGAAGCCTGTTCCCTGGGAACATGACTGAGGTTTGATTCTGGACACCTGTGTCCTGGGAACATGACTGAGGTTTGATTGTTGAAACCTGTGGCCTTCGAACATGACTCAGGTTGATTCTGGAACCATGTGTCCTGAGAATATGACTGAGGTTTCATGGTTGAATCCTGTGGCCTGGCAACATGATTGAGGTTTGATAGTGGAACCCTCAGGCTTGGGAACATGAGTGAGGCTTGATGGTGGAACCCTGTGGCTTGTCAAGATGACTTAGGTTTGATTGTGGAACACTCTGGCCTGGGAACATGACTGAGGCTTGATGGTGGAACCGTGGCCTGGCAACAGGACGGAGGTTTGATTGTGGAACCCTCTGGTCTGGGAATATGACTGAGGTTTAATTGTGGAACCCTGTGGCCTGGGAACATGACTGAGGTTTGATGGCAGAAACCTGTGGACTGGCAACATGACTGAGGTTTGATTTGGAACCCTGTGCACGGGGACCATGACTGAGGCCTGATACTGGAACCCCGTGGCATGGGAACATGACATTGGTTTGATTCTGGAGCCCTGTTTACTGGGAAAATGACTGAGGTTTCATGGTTGAATCCTGTGGCCTGGCAACATGATTGAGGTTTGATAGTGGAACCCTCAGGCTTGGGAACATGAGTGAGGCTTGATGGTGGAACACTGTGGCCTGGCAATATGCCTGAGGTTTGATGGTGGAACCCTGTGGCTTGGCAAGATGACTTAGGTTAGATTGTGGAACACTCTGACCTGGGAACATGACTGAGGCTTGATGGTGGAACCGTGGCCTGGCAACAGGACTGAGGTTTGATTGTGGAACCCTCTGGCCTGGGAATATGACTGAGGTTTAATTGTGGAACCCTGTGGCCTGGGAACATGACTGGGATTTTATTTCTGAAACCTGTGTCCAGGGAATATGACTGAGGTTTTATTCTGGAACCCTGTGTCCTGGGAACACGACTGAGGTTTGATTCTGTAACCATGTGGCCTGGGAATATGACTGAGGTTTGATTCTGGAAACCATTGGCCTGGGATCATGACTGATGTTAGAATGTGGAATCCTGTGGCCTGGAAACATGAAATCGGTTTGATTCTGGAAACCTTAGGCCTGGGAATATGACTGAGGTTTGATGGTGGTACCCTATGGCCTGGCAACATGACTGAGGATTGATTCTGGATCCCTGTGGCCTGGGAACATGACATCTGTTTAGATTGTGGAATACTGTGCCCCGGGAACCTGACTGAGCCTTGGTTCTGGAACCCTGTGGACTGGGAACATGACTGAGGTTTTATTCTGGAACCCTGTGTCCTGGGAACATGACTTGGGTGGATTCTGGAACCTTGAGGCCTGGGAACATAAAATCTGTATATATTGTGGAATACTGTGGCCTGGGAACTTGACTGAGCCTTGGTTCTGGAAACCTGTGGACTGGGAATATGACTGAGGTTTTATTCTGGAGCCGTGTAGCCTGGGAACATAACTGAGGATTCACTTTGAAACCCTGTGGCCCAGGAACATGACATGGGTGGATTCTGGAAACCTGAGGCCTTGGAACATGACATCTGTTTAGATTGTGGAACACTGCGGCCTGGGAAACTGCGAACGGTTTGACTCTGGAACCCTGTGGCCTGGGAACATGTCTGAGGTTTGGTGGTGGAAACCTGTGGCCTGGCAAAATGACTGAGGTTTGATTCTGGAACCCTGTGGCCTGGGAACATGACTGAGGTTTGTTTCTGGAAGCCTGTTCCCTGGGAACATGACTGAGGTTTGATTCTGGACACCTGTGTCCTGGGAACATGACTGAGGTTTGATTGTTGAAACCTGTGGCCTGCGAACATGACTCAGATTTGATTCTGGAACCATGTGTCCTGGGAATATGACTGAGGTATGATTCTGGAAACCTTTGTCCTGGGAAAATGACTGAGGTTTCATTGTGGAAACATGTGGCCTGGGATCATGACTGAGGTTTGATGGTGGAACACTCTGGCCTGGCAAAATGACTGAGGCTTGATTCTGGAACCCTGTGGCCTGGGAACTTGACTGAGGTTGGATGGCAGAAACCTGTGGACTGGCAACATGACTGAGGTTTGATTGTGTAACCCTGTGCACGGGGACCATGACTGAGGCCTGATACTGGAACCCCGTGGCGTGGGAACATGACTGAGGCTTGATGGTGGAACCGTGGCCTGGCAACAGGACTGAGGTTTGATTGTGGAACGCTCTGGCCTGGGAATATGACTGAGGTTTAATTGTGGAACCCTGTGGCCTGGGAACATGACTGGGATTTGATTTCTGAAACCTGTGTCCAGGGAACATGACTGAGGTTTTATTCTGGAAACCTGTGTCTTGGGAACACGACTGAGTTTTTATTCTGGAACCATGTGGCCTGGGAATATGAGTGAGGTTTGATTCTGGAAACCATTGGCCTGGGAACATGACTGATGTTAGAGTGTGCAATCCTGAGGCCTGGGAACATGACATCGGTTTGGATTCTGGTACCCTGTTGCCTGGGAACACGAAATCGGTTTGATTCCGGAAATCTGAGGCCTGGCAACATGACTGAGGTTTGATTCTGGATCTCTGTGGACTGGGAAAAAGACTGAGGCGTGATTCTGAAGACCTGTGGCCTGGAAACATGACATCTGTTTAGATTGTGGAATACTTTGGCCCGGGAACCTGACTGAGCCTTGGTTCTGGAACACTGTGCACTAGGAACATGACTGAGGATTTATTCTGGAACCCTGTAGCCTGGGAACATAACTGAGGATTGATTCTGGAACCCTGTGGCCTGGGAACATAACATGGGTGGATTCTGGAACCCTGAGGCCTGGGAACAAGACATCTGTTTAGATTGTGGAATACTGTGACCCGGGAAACTGACTGAGCCTTGGTTCTGGAACCCTATGTACTGGGAATATGACTGAGGTTTTATTCTGGAACCCTGTAGCCTGGGAACATAACTGAGGATTGATTCTGGAACCCTGTGGCCTGGGAACATGACATGGGTGGATTCTGGAACCCTGAGGCCTGGGAACATGACATCTGTTTAGATTGTGGAATACTGTGCCCCGGGTACCTGACTGAGCCTTGATTCTGGAACCCTGTGGACTGGGAACATGACTGAGGTTTTATTCCGGAACCCTGTAACCTGCGAACATAACTGAGGATTGATTCTGGAACCCTGTGGCCTGGCCGCATGACATCGGTGGATTCTGGAACTCTGTGGCCTGGGAACCTGCGAACGGTTTGACTCTGGTACCCTGTGGCCTGGGAACATGTCTGAGGTTTGATGGTGGAAACCTTTGGCCTGGCAACATGACTGAGGATTGATTCTGGAAGACTGTGGCCAGGGAACATGATATCTGGTTGATTCTGGAAACCTGTGTCCTGGGAACAAGACTGAAGTTTGATTCTGGAACCCTGTGGCCTGGGAACATGACTGAGGTTTGTTTCTGGAAGCCTGTTCCCTGGGAACATGACTGCGGTTTGATTCTGGACACCTGTGTCCTGGGAACAAGACTGAGGTTTGATTCTGCAACCCTGTGGCTTGGGAACATGACTGAGGTTTGTTTCTGGAAGCCTGTTCTCTGGGGACATGACTGAGGTTTGATTCTGGACACCTGTGTCCTGGGAACATGACTGAGGTTTGATTGTTGAAACCTGTGGCCCGCGAACATGACTCAGGTTTGATTCTGGAACCATGTGTCCTGGGAATATGACTGAGGTTTCATTGTGAAAACATGTGGCCTGGGATCATGACTGACGTTTGATGGTGGAACACTCTGGCCTGGCAAAATGACTGAGGCTTGATTCTGGAACCCTGTGGCCTGGGAACATGACTGAGGTTTGTTTCTGGAAGCCTGTTCCCTGGGAACATGACTGAGGTTTGATTCTGGACACCTGTGTCCTGGGAACATGACTGAGGTTTGATTGTTGAAACCTGTGGCCTGCGAACATGACTCAGATTTGATTCTGGAACCATGTGTCCTGGGAATATGACTGAGGTATGATTCTGGAAACCTTTGTCCTGGGAAAATGACTGAGGTTTCATTGTGGAAACATGTGGCCTGGGATCATGACTGAGGTTTGATGGTGGAACACTCTGGCCTGGCAAAATGACTGAGGCTTGATTCTGGAACCCTGTGGCCTGGGAACTTGACTGAGGTTGGATGGCAGAAACCTGTGGACTGGCAACATGACTGAGGTTTGATTGTGTAACCCTGTGCACGGGGACCATGACTGAGGCCTGATACTGGAACCCCGTGGCGTGGGAACATGACTGAGGCTTGATGGTGGAACCGTGGCCTGGCAACAGGACTGAGGTTTGATTGTGGAACGCTCTGGCCTGGGAATATGACTGAGGTTTAATTGTGGAACCCTGTGGCCTGGGAACATGACTGGGATTTGATTTCTGAAACCTGTGTCCAGGGAACATGACTGAGGTTTTATTCTGGAAACCTGTGTCTTGGGAACACGACTGAGTTTTTATTCTGGAACCATGTGGCCTGGGAATATGAGTGAGGTTTGATTCTGGAAACCATTGGCCTGGGAACATGACTGATGTTAGAGTGTGCAATCCTGAGGCCTGGGAACATGACATCGGTTTGGATTCTGGTACCCTGTTGCCTGGGAACACGAAATCGGTTTGATTCCGGAAATCTGAGGCCTGGCAACATGACTGAGGTTTGATTCTGGATCTCTGTGGACTGGGAAAAAGACTGAGGCGTGATTCTGAAGACCTGTGGCCTGGAAACATGACATCTGTTTAGATTGTGGAATACTTTGGCCCGGGAACCTGACTGAGCCTTGGTTCTGGAACACTGTGCACTAGGAACATGACTGAGGATTTATTCTGGAACCCTGTAGCCTGGGAACATAACTGAGGATTGATTCTGGAACCCTGTGGCCTGGGAACATAACATGGGTGGATTCTGGAACCCTGAGGCCTGGGAACAAGACATCTGTTTAGATTGTGGAATACTGTGACCCGGGAAACTGACTGAGCCTTGGTTCTGGAACCCTATGTACTGGGAATATGACTGAGGTTTTATTCTGGAACCCTGTAGCCTGGGAACATAACTGAGGATTGATTCTGGAACCCTGTGGCCTGGGAACATGACATGGGTGGATTCTGGAACCCTGAGGCCTGGGAACATGACATCTGTTTAGATTGTGGAATACTGTGCCCCGGGTACCTGACTGAGCCTTGATTCTGGAACCCTGTGGACTGGGAACATGACTGAGGTTTTATTCCGGAACCCTGTAACCTGCGAACATAACTGAGGATTGATTCTGGAACCCTGTGGCCTGGCCGCATGACATCGGTGGATTCTGGAACTCTGTGGCCTGGGAACCTGCGAACGGTTTGACTCTGGTACCCTGTGGCCTGGGAACATGTCTGAGGTTTGATGGTGGAAACCTTTGGCCTGGCAACATGACTGAGGATTGATTCTGGAAGACTGTGGCCAGGGAACATGATATCTGGTTGATTCTGGAAACCTGTGTCCTGGGAACAAGACTGAAGTTTGATTCTGGAACCCTGTGGCCTGGGAACATGACTGAGGTTTGTTTCTGGAAGCCTGTTCCCTGGGAACATGACTGCGGTTTGATTCTGGACACCTGTGTCCTGGGAACAAGACTGAGGTTTGATTCTGCAACCCTGTGGCTTGGGAACATGACTGAGGTTTGTTTCTGGAAGCCTGTTCTCTGGGAACATGACTGAGGTTTGATTCTGGACACCTGTGTCCTGGGAACATGACTGAGGTTTGATTGTTGAAACCTGTGGCCCGCGAACATGACTCAGGTTTGATTCTGGAACCATGTGTCCTGGGAATATGACTGAGGTTTGATTCTGGAAACCTTTGGCCTGGGAAAATGACTGAGGTTTCATTGTGGAAACATGTGGCCTGGGATCATGACTGACGTTTGATGGTGGAACACTCTGGCCTGGCAAAATGACTGAGGCTTGATTCTGGAGCCCTGTTTACTGGGAACATGACTGAGGTTTGATGGCAGAAACCTGTGGACTGGCAACATGACTGAGGTTTGATTCTGGACACCTGTGTCCTGGGAACATGACTGAGGTTTGATTCTTGAAACCTGTGGCCTTCGAACATGACTCAGGTTGATTCTGGAACCATGTGTCCTGGGAATATGACTGAGGTTTCATGGTTGAATCCTGTGGCCTGGCAACATGATTGAGGTTTGATAGTGGAACCCTCAGGCTTGGGAACATGAGTGAGGCTTGATGGTGGAAACCTGTGGCTTGGCAAGATGACTTAGGTTTGATTGTGGAACACTCTGGCCTGGGAACATGACTGAGGCTTGATGGTGGAACCGTGGCCTGGCAACAGGACTGAGGTTTGATTGTGGAACCCTCTGGTCTGGGAATATGACTGAGGTTTAATTGTGGAACCCTGTGGCCTGGGAACATGACTGGGATTTGATTTCTGAAACCTGTGTCCAGGGCACATGACTGAGGTTTTATTCTGGAACCCTGTGGCCTGGGAACACGACTGAGGTTTGATTCTGTAACCATGTGGCCTGGGAATATGACTGAGGTTTGATTCTGGAAACCATTGGCCTGGGAACATGACTGATGTTAGAGTGTGGAATCCTGTGCCCTGAGAACATGACATCGGTTTGGATTCTGGTACCCTGTTGCCTGGAAACATGAAATCGGTTTGATTCTGGAAACCTTAGGCCTGGGAATATGACTGAGGTTTGATGGTGGTACCCTATGGCCTGGCAACATGACTGAGGTTTGATTCTGGATCCCTGTGGCCTGGGAACATGACATCTGTTTAGATTGTGGAATACTGTGCCCCGGGAACCTGACTGAGCCTTGTTTCTGTAACCCTGTGGACTGGGAACATGACTGAGGTTTTATTCTGGAACCCTGTGTCCTGGGAACATGACTTGGGTGGATTCTGGAACCTTGAGGCCTGGGAACATAAAATCTGTATATATTGTGGAATACTCTGGCCTGGGAACTTGACTGAGCCTTGGTTCTGGAAACCTGTGGACTGGGAATATGACTGAGGTTTTATTCTGGAGCCGTGCAGCCTGGGAACATAACTGAGGATTCACTTTGAAACCCTGTGGCCCAGGAACATGACATGGGTGGATTCTGGAAACCTGAGGCCTTGGAACGTGACATCTGTTTAGATTGTGGAACACTGCGGCCTGGGAAACTGCGAACGGTTTGACTCTGGAACCCTGTGGCCTGGGAACATGTCTGAGCTTTGGTGGTGGAAACCTGTGGCCTGGCAAAATGACTGAGGTTTGATTCTGAAAGACTGTGGCCAGGGAACATGATATCGGGTTGATTCTGGAAACCTGTGTCCTGGGAACAAGACTGAGGTTTGATTCTGGAACCCTGTGGCCTGGGAACATGACTGAGGTTTGTTTCTGGAAGCCTGTTCCCTGGGAACATGACTGAGGTTTGATTCTGGACACCTGTGTCCTGGGAACATGACTGAGGTTTGATTGTTGAAACCTGTGGCCTTCGAACATGACTCAGGTTGATTCTGGAACCATGTGTCCTGGGAATATGACTGAGGTTTCATGGTTGAATCCTGTGGCCTGGCAACATGATTGAGGTTTGATAGTGGAACCCTCAGGCTTGGGAACATGAGTGAGGCTTGATGGTGGAAACCTGTGGCTTGGCAAGATGACTTAGGTTTGATTGTGGAACACTCTGGCCTGGGAACATGACTGAGGCTTGATGGTGGAACCGTGGCCTGGCAACAGGACTGAGGTTTGATTGTGGAACCCTCTGGTCTGGGAATATGACTGAGGTTTAATTGTGGAACCCTGTGGCCTGGGAACATGACTGAGGTTTGATGGCAGAAACCTGTGGACTGGCAACATGACTGAGGTTTGATTTGGAACCCTGTGCACGGGGACCATGACTGAGGCCTGATACTGGAACCCCGTGGCATGGGAACATGACATTGGTTTGATTCTGGAGCCCTGTTTACTGGGAACATGACTGAGGTTTCATGGTTGAATCCTGTGGCCTGGCAACATGATTGAGGTTTGATAGTGGAACCCTCAGGCTTGGGAACATGAGTGAGGCTTGATGGTGGAACACTGTGGCCTGGCAATATGCCTGAGGTTTGATGGTGGAACCCTGTGGCTTGGCAAGATGACTTAGGTTAGATTGTGGAACACTCTGACCTGGGAACATGACTGAGGCTTGATGGTGGAACCGTGGCCTGGCAACAGGACTGAGGTTTGATTGTGGAACCCTCTGGCCTGGGAATATGACTGAGGTTTAATTGTGGAACCCTGTGGCCTGGGAACATGACTGGGATTTTATTTCTGAAACCTGTGTCCAGGGAATATGACTGAGGTTTTATTCTGGAACCCTGTGTCCTGGGAACACGACTGAGGTTTGATTCTGTAACCATGTGGCCTGGGAATATGACTGAGGTTTGATTCTGGAAACCATTGGCCTGGGATCATGACTGATGTTAGAATGTGGAATCCTGTGGCCTGGGAACATGACATCGGTTTGGATTCTGGTACCCTATTGCCTGGGAACATGAAATCGGTTTGATTCTGTAAACCTGAGGCCTGGGAATATGACTGAGGTTTGATTGTGGTACCCTATGGCCTGGCAACATGACTGAGGTTTGATTCTGGATGCCTGTGGCCTGGGAACATGACTGAGGCATGATTCTGGAAACCTGTGGCCTGGGAACATGACATCTGTTTAGATTGTGGAATACTGTGCCCCGGGAACCTGACTGAACCTTGGTTCTGGAACCTTGTGGACTGGGAACATGACTGAGATTTCATTCTGGAACCCTGTAGCCTGGGACCATAACTGAGGATTGATTCTGTAACCCTGTGGCCTGGGCACATGACAACGGTGGATTCTGGAACCCTGTGGACTAGGAACATGACTGAGGTTTTATTCTGGAACCTTGTAGCCTGGGAACATAACTGAGGATTGATTCTGGAACCCTGTGGCCTGGGAACATGACATGGGTGGATTCTGGAACCCTAAGGCTTGGGAACATGACATCTGTTTAGATTGTGGAATACTGTGCCCTGGGAACGTGACTGAGCCTTGGTTCTGGAACCCTGTGGACTGGGAACATGACTGACGTTTTATTCTGGAGCCCTGTAGCCTGGGAACATAACTGAGGATTGATTCTGGAACCCTGTGGCCTGGGAACATGACTGGGATTTGAGTTCTGAAACCTGTGTCCAGGGAAAATGACTGAGGTTTTATTCTGGAACCCTGTGTCCTGGGAACACGACTGAGGTTTGATTCTGGAACCATGTGGCCTGGGAATATGACTGAGGTTTGATTCTGGAAACCATTGGCCTGGGAACATGACTGATGTTAGAGTGTGGAATCCTGTGCCCTGGGAACATGACATCGGTTTGGATTCTGGTACCCTGTTGCCTGGAAACATGAAATCGGTTTGATTCTGGAAACCTTAGGCCTGGGAATATGACTGAGGTTTGATGGTGGTACCCTATGGCCTGGCAACATGACTGAGGTTTGATTCTGGATCCCTGTGGCCTGGGAACATGACATCTGTTTAGATTGTGGAATACTGTGCCCCGGGAACCTGACTGAGCCTTGGTTCTGGACCCCTGTGGACTGGGAACATGACTGAGGTTTTATTCTGGAACCCTGTGTCCTGTTAACATGACATGGGTGGATTCTGGAACCCTGAGGCCTGGGAACATGAAATCTGTTTAGATTGTGGAATACTGTGGCCTGGGAACCTGACTGAGCCTTGGTTCTGGAAACCTGTGGACTGGGAATATGACTGAGGTTTTATTCTGGAGCCGTGTAGCCTGGGAACATAACTGAGGATTCACTTTGGAACCCTGTGGCCCAGGAACATGACATGGGTGGATTCTGGAAACCTGAGGCCTTGGAACATGACATCTGTTTAGATTGTGGAACACTGCGGCCTGGGAGACTGCGAACGGTTTGACTCTGGAACCCTTTGGCCTGGGAACATGTCTGAGGTTTGGTGGTGGAAACCTGTGGCCTGGCAAAATGACTGAGGTTTGATTCTGGAACCCTGTGGCCTGGGAACATGACTGAGGTTTGTTTCTGGAAGCCTGTTCCCTGGGAACATGACTGAGGTTTGATTCTGGACACCTGTGTCCTGGGAACATGACTGAGGTTTGATTGTTGAAACCTGTGACCTGCGAACATGACTCAGATTTGATTCTGGAACCATGTGTCCTGGGAATATGACTGAGGTTTGATTCTGGAAACCTTTGGCCTGGGAAAACGACTGAGGTTTCATTGTGGAAACATGTGGCCTGGGATCATGACTGAGGTTTGATGGTGGAACACTCTGGCCTGGCAAAATGACTGAGGCTTGATTCTGGAACCCTGTGGCCTGGGAACTTGACTGAGGTTGGATGGCAGAAACCTGTGGACTGGCAACATGACTGAGGTTTGATTGTGTAACCCTGTGCACGGGGACCATGACTGAGGCCTGATACTGGAACCCCGTGGCGTGGGAACATGACATTGGTTTGATTCTGGAGCCCTGTTTACTGGGAACATGACTGAGGTTTGATGGTTGAACCCTTTGGCCTGGCAACATGATTGAGGTTTGATAGTGGAACCCTCAGGCTTGGGAATATGAGTGAGGCTTGATGGTGGAACCCTGTGGCCTGGCAATATGACTTAGGTTTGATTGTGGAACACTCTGGCCTGGGAACATGACTGAGGCTTGATGGTGGAACCGTGGCCTGGCAACAGGACTGAGGTTTGATTGTGGAACGCTCTGGCCTGGGAATATGACTGAGGTTTAATTGTGGAACCCTGTGGCCTGGGAACATGACTGGGATTTGATTTCTGAAACCTGTGTCCAGGGAACATGACTGAGGTTTTATTCTGGAAACCTGTGTCTTGGGAACACGACTGAGTTTTTATTCTGGAACCATGTGGCCTGGGAATATGAGTGAGGTTTGATTCTGGAAACCATTGGCCTGGGAACATGACTGATGTTAGAGTGTGCAATCCTGAGGCCTGGGAACATGACATCGGTTTGGATTCTGGTACCCTGTTGCCTGGGAACACGAAATCGGTTTGATTCCGGAAATCTGAGGCCTGGCAACATGACTGAGGTTTGATTCTGGATCTCTGTGGACTGGGAAAATGACTGAGGCGTGATTCTGAAGACCTGTGGCCTGGAAACATGACATCTGTTTAGATTGTGGAATACTTTGGCCCGGGAACCTGACTGAGCCTTGGTTCTGGAACACTGTGCACTAGGAACATGACTGAGGATTTATTCTGGAACCCTGTAGCCTGGGAACATAACTGAGGATTGATTCTGGAACCCTGTGGCCTGGGAACATGACATGGGTGGATTCTGGAACCCTGAGGCCTGGGAACATGACATCTGTTTAGATTGTGGAATACTGTGCCCCGGGTACCTGACTGAGCCTTGATTCTGGAACCCTGTGGACTGGGAACATGACTGAGGTTTTATTCCGGAACCCTGTAACCTGCGAACATAACTGAGGATTGATTCTGGAACCCTGTGGCCTGGCCGCATGACATCGGTGGATTCTGGAACTCTGTGGCTTGGGAACCTGCGAACGGTTTGACTCTGGTACCCTGTGGCCTGGGAACATGTCTGAGGTTTGATGGTGGAAACCTTTGGCCTGGCAACATGACTGAGGATTGATTCTGGAAGACTGTGGCCAGGGAACATGATATCTGGTTGATTCTGGAAACCTGTGTCCTGGGAACAAGACTGAAGTTTGATTCTGGAACCCTGTGGCCTGGGAACATGACTGAGGTTTGTTTCTGGAAGCCTGTTCCCTGGGAACATGACTGCGGTTTGATTCTGGACACCTGTGTCCTGGGAACAAGACTGAGGTTTGATTCTGCAACCCTGTGGCTTGGGAACATGACTGAGGTTTGTTTCTGGAAGCCTGTTCTCTGAGAACATGACTGAGGTTTGATTCTGGACACCTGTGTCCTGGGAACATGACTGAGGTTTGATTGTTGAAACCTGTGGCCCGCGAACATGACTCAGGTTTGATTCTGGAACCATGTGTCCTGGGAATATGACTGAGGTTTGATTCTGGAAACCTTTGGCCTGGGAAAATGACTGAGGTTTCATTGTGGAAACATGTGGCCTGGGATCATGACTGACGTTTGATGGTGGAACACTCTGGCCTGGCAAAATGACTGAGGCTTGATTCTGGAGCCCTGTTTACTGGGAACATGACTGAGGTTTGATGGCAGAAACCTGTGGACTGGCAACATGACTGAGGTTTGATTTGGAACCCTGTGCACGGGGACCATGACTGAGGCCTGATACTGGAACCCCGTGGCATGGGAACATGACATTGGTTTGATTCTGGAACCCTGTTTACTGGGAACATGACTGAGGTTTCATGGTTGAATCCTGTGGCCTGGCAACATGATTGAGGTTTGATAGCGGAACCCTCAGGCTTGGGAACATGAGTGAGGCTTGATGGTGGAACCCTGTGGCCTGGCAATATGACTTAGGTTTGATTGTGGAACACTCTGGCCTGGGAACATGACTGAGGCTTGATGGTGGAACCGTGGCCTGGCAACAGGACTGAGGTTTGATTGTGGAACCCTCTGGCCCTGGAATATGACTGAGGTTTAATTGTGGAACCCTGTGGCCTGGGAACATGACTGGGATTTGATTTCTGAAACCTGTGTCCAGGGAACATGACTGAGGTTTTATTCTGGAACCCTGTGTCCTGGGAACACGACTGAGGTTTGATTCTGTAACCATGTGGCCTGGGAATATGACTGAGGTTTGATTCTGGAAACCATTGGCCTGGGAATATGACTGATGTTAGAATGTGGAATCCTGTGGCCTGGGAACATGACATCGGTTTGGATTCTGGTACCCTGTTGCCTGGGAACATGAAATCGGTTTGATTCTGTAAACCTGAGGTCTGGGAATATGACTGAGGTTTGATGGTGGTACCCTATGGCCTGGCAACATGACTGAGGTTTGATTCTGGATGCCTGTGGCCTGGCAACATGACTGAGGCATGATTCTGGAAACCTGTGGCCTGGGAACATGACATCTGTTTAGATTGTGGAATACTGTTCCCCCGGAAACTGACTGAGCCTTGGTTCTGGAACCCTGTGGACTGGGAACATGACTGAGGTTTTATTCTGGAACCCTGTAGCCTGGGACCATAACTGAGGATTGATTCTGGAACCCTGTGGCCTGGGCACATGACAACGGTGGATTCTGGAACCCTGGGGACTAGGAACATGACTGAGGTTTTATTCTGTAACCTTGTAGCCTGGGAACATAACTGAGGATTGATTCTGGAACCCTTTGGCCTGGGAACATGACATGGGTGGATTCTGGAACCCTGAGGCCTGGGAACATGACATCTGTTTAGATTGTGGAATACTGTGCCCTGGGAACGTGACTGAGCCTTGGTTCTGGAACCCTGTGGACTGGGAACATGACTGAGGTTTTATTCCGGAACCCTGTAACCTGCGAACGTAACTGAGGATTGATTCTGGAACCCTGTGGCCTGGCAGCAGGACATCTGTGGATTCTGGAACTCTGTGGCCTGGGAACCTGCGAACGGTTTGACTCTGGTACCCTGTGGCCTGGGAACATGTCTGAGGTTTGATGGTGGAAACCTGTGGCCTGGCAACATGACTGAGGATTGATTCTGGAAGACTGTGGCCAGGGAACATGATATCTGGTTGATTCTGGAAACCTGTGTCCTGGGAACAAGACTGAAGTTTGATTCTGGAACCCTGTGGCCTGGGAACATGACTGAGGTTTGTTTCTGGAAGCCTGTTCCATGGGAACATGACTGCGGTTTGATTCTGGACACCTGTGTCCTGGGAACAAGACTGAGGTTTGATTCTGCAACCCTGTGGCTTAGGAACATGACTGAGGTTTGATTGTTGAAACCTGTGGCCTTAGAACATGACTCAGGTTGATTCTGGAACCATGTGTCCTGGGAATATGACTGAGGTTTGATTCTGGAAACCTTTGTCCTGGGAAAATGACTGAGGTTTCATTGTGGAAACATGTGGCCTGGGATCATGACTGAGGTTTGATGGTGGAACACTCTGGTCTAGCAAAATGACTGAGGCTTGATTCTGGAGCCCTGTTTACTGGGAACATGATGAGGTTTGATGGCAGAAACCTGTGGACTGGCAACATGACTGAGGTTTGATTTGGAACCCTGTGCACGGGGACCATGACTGAGGCCTGATACTGGAACCCCGTGGCATGGGAACATGACATTGGTTTGATTCTGGAGCCCTGTTTACTGGGAACATGACTGAGGTTTCATGGTTGAATCCTGTGGCCTGGCAACATGATTGAGGTTTGATAGTGGAACCCTCAGGCTTGGGAACATGAGTGAGGCTTGATGGTGGAACCCTGTGGCCTGGCAATATGCCTGAGGTTTGATGGTGGAACCCTGTGCCTTGGCAAGATGACTTAGGTTTGATTGTGGAACACTCTGGCCTGGGAACATGACTGAGGCTTGATGGTGGAACCGTGGCCTGGCAACAGGACTGAGGTTTGATTGTGGAACCCTCTGGTCTGGGAATATGACTGAGGTTTAATTGTGGAACCCTGTGGCCTGGGAACATGACTGGGATTTGATTTCTGAAACCTGTGTCCAGGGCACATGACTGAGGTTTTATTCTGGAACCCTGTGGCCTGGGAACACGACTGAAGTTTGATTCTGTAACCATGTGGCCTGGGAATATGACTGAGGTTTGATTCTGGAAACCATTGGCCTGGGAACATGACTGATGTTAGAGTGTGGAATCCTGAGCCCTGAGAACATGACATCGGTTTGGATTCTGGTACCCTGTTGCCTGGAAACATGAAATCGGTTTGAATGTGGAAACCTTAGGCCTGGGAATATGACTGAGGTTTGATGGTGGTACCCTATGGCCTGGCAACATGACTGAGGTTTGATTCTGGATCCCTGTGGCCTGGGAACATGACATCTGTTTAGATTGTGGAATACTGTGCCCCGGGAACCTGACTGAGCCTTGGTTCTGGAACCCTGTGGACTGGGAACATGACTGAGGTTTTATTCTGGAACCCTGTGTCCTGGGAACATGACTTGGGTGGATTCTGGAACCTTGAGGCCTGGGAACATAAAATCTGTATATATTGTGGAATACTGTGGCCTGAGAACTTGACTGAGCCTTGGTTCTGGAAACCTGTGGACTGGGAATATGACTGAGGTTTTATTCTGGAGCCGTGTAGCCTGGGAACATAACTGAGGATTCACTTTGAAACCCTGTGGCCCAGGAAAATGACATGGGTGGATTCTGGAAACCTGAGGCCTTGGAACATGACATCTGTTTAGATTGTGGAACACTGCGGCCTGGGAAACTGCGAACGGTTTGACTCTGGAACACTGTGGCCTGGGAACATGTCTGAGGTTTGGTGGTGGAAACCTGTGGCCTGGCAAAATGAGTGAGGTTTGCTTCTGAAAGACTGTGGCCAGGGAACATGATATCGGGTTGATTCTGGAAACCTGTGTCCTGGGAACAAGACTGAGGTTTGATTCTGGAACCCTGTGGCCTGGGAACATGACTGAGGTTTGTTTCTGGAAGCCTGTTCCCTGGGAACATGACTGAGGTTTGATTCTGGACACCTGTGTCCTGGGAACATGACTGAGGTTTGATTGTTGAAACCTGTGGCCTGCGAACATGACTCAGATTTGATTCTGGAACCATGTGTCCTGGGAATATGACTGAGGTATGATTCTGGAAACCTTTGTCCTGGGAAAATGACTGAGGTTTCATTGTGGAAACATGTGTCCTGGGATCATGACTGAGGTTTGATGGTGGAACACTCTGGCCTGGCAAAATGACTGAGGCTTGATTCTGGAACCCTGTGGCCTGGGAACTTGACTGAGGTTGGATGGCAGAAACCTGTGGACTGGCAACATGACTGAGGTTTGATTGTGTAACCCTGTGCACGGGGACCATGACTGAGGCCTGATACTGGAACCCCGTGGCGTGGGAACATGACATTGGTTTGATTCTGGAGCCCTGTTTACTGGGAACATGACTGAGGTTTGATGGTTGAACCCTTTGGCCTGGCAACATGATTGAGGTTTGATAGTGGAACCCTCAGGCTTGGGAATATGAGTGAGGCTTGATGGTGGAACCCTGTGGCCTGGCAATATGACTTAGGTTTGATTGTGGAACACTCTGGCCTGGGAACATGACTGAGGCTTGATGGTGGAACCGTGGCCTGGCAACAGGACTGAGGTTTGATTGTGGAACGCTCTGGCCTGGGAATATGACTGAGGTTTAATTGTGGAACCCTGTGGCCTGGGAACATGACTGGGATTTGATTTCTGAAACCTGTGTCCAGGGAACATGACTGAGGTTTTTTTCTGGAAACCTGTGTCTTGGGAACACGACTGAGTTTTTATTCTGGAACCATGTGGCCTGGGAATATGAGTGAGGTTTGATTCTGGAAACCATTGGCCTGGGAACATGACTGATGTTAGAGTGTGCAATCCTGAGGCCTGGGAACATGACATCGGTTTGGATTCTGGTACCCTGTTGCCTGGGAACACGAAATCGGTTTGATTCCGGAAATCTGAGGCCTGGCAACATGACTGAGGTTTGATTCTGGATCTCTGTGGACTGGGAAAATGACTGAGGCGTGATTCTGAAGACCTGTGGCCTGGAAACATGACATCTGTTTAGATTGTGGAATACTTTGGCCCGGGAACCTGACTGAGCCTTGGTTCTGGAACACTGTGCACTAGGAACATGACTGAGGATTTATTCTGGAACCCTGTGGCCTGGCCGCATGACATCGGTGGATTCTGGAACTCTGTGGCCTGGGAACCTGCGAACGGTTTGACTCTGGTCCCCTGTGGCCTGGGAACATGTATGAGGTTTGATGGTGGAAACCTGTGGCCTGGCAACATGACTGAGGATTGATTCTGGAAGACTGTGGCCAGGGAACATGATATCGGGTTGATTCTGGAAACCTGTGTCCTGGGAACAAGACTGAAGTTTGATTCTGGAACCCTGTGGCCTGGGAACATGACTGAGGTTTTTTTCTGGAAGCCTGTTCCCTGGGAACATGACTGCGGTTTGATTCTGGACACCTGTGTCCTGGGAACAAGACTGAGGTTTGATTCTGCAACCCTGTGGCTTGGGAACATGACTGAGGTTTGTTTCTGGAAGCCTGTTCTCTGGGAACATGACTGAGGTTTGATTCTGGACACCTGTGTCCTGGGAACATGACTGAGGTTTGATTGTAGAAACCTGTGGCCTTCGAACATGACTCAGGTTGATTCTGGAACCATGTGTCCTGGGAATATGACTGAGGTTTGATTCTGGAAACCTTTGTCCTGGGAAAATGACTGAGGTTTCATTGTGGAAACATGAGGCCTGGGATCATGACTGAGATTTGATGGTGGAACGCTCTGGCCTGGCAAAATGACTGAGGCTTGATTCTGGAGCCCTGTTTACTGGGAACATGACTGAGGTTTGATGGCAGAAACCTGTGGACTGGCAACATGACTGAGGTTTGATTTGGAACCCTGTGCACGGGGACCATGACTGAGGCCTGATACTGGAACCCCGTGGCATGGGAACATGACATTGGTTTGATTCTGGAACCCTGTTTACTGGGAACATGACTGAGGTTTATTGGTTGAATCCTGTGGCCTGGCAACATGATTGAGGTTTGATTGTGGAACACTCTGGCCTGGGAACATGAGTGAGGCTTGATTGTGGAACCCTGTGGCTTGGCAAGATGACTTAGGTTTGATTGTGGAACGCTCTGGCCTGGGAATATGACTGAGGTTTAATTGTGGAACCCTGTGGCCTGGGAACATGACTGGGATTTGATTTCTGAAACCTGTGTCCAGGGAACATGACTGAGGTTTTATTCTGGAAACCTGTGTCTTGGGAACACGACTGAGTTTTTATTCTGGAACCATGTGGCCTGGGAATATGAGTGAGGTTTGATTCTGGAAACCATTGGCCTGGGAACATGACTGATGTTAGAGTGTGCAATCCTGAGGCCTGGGAACATGACATCGGTTTGGATTCTGGTACCCTGTTGCCTGGGAACACGAAATCGGTTTGATTCCGGAAATCTGAGGCCTGGCAACCTGACTGAGGTTTTTATTCTGGATCTCTGTGGACTGGGAAAATGACTGAGGTGTGATTCTGAAGACCTGTGGCTTGGAAACATGACATCTGTTTAGATTGTGGAATACTTTGGCCCGGGAACCTGACTGAGCCTTGGTTCTGGAACACTGTGCACTAGGAACATGACTGAGGATTTATTCTGGAACCCTGTAGCCTGGGAACATAACTGAGGATTGATTCTGGAACCCTGTGGCCTGGGAACATAACATGGGTGGATTCTGGAACCCTGAGGCCTGGGAACAAGACATCTGTTTAGATTGTGGAATACTGTGACCCGGGAACCTGACTGAGCCTTGGTTCTGGAACCCTATGTACTGGGAATATGACTGAGGTTTTATTCTGGAACCCTGTATCCTGGGAACATAACTGAGGATTGATTCTGGAACCCTGTGGCCTGGGAACATGACATGGGTGGATTCTGGAACCCTGAGGCCTGGGAACATGACATCTGTTTAGATTGTGGAATACTGTGCCCCGGGTACCTGACTGAGCCTTGATTCTGGAACCCTGTGGACTGGGAACATGACTGAGGTTTTATTCCGGAACCCTGTAACCTGCGAACATAACTGAGGATTGATTCTGGAACCCTGTGGCCTGGCCGCATGACATCGGTGGATTCTGGAACTCTGTGGCCTGGGAACCTGCGAACGGTTTGACTCTGGTACCCTGTGGCCTGGGAACATGTCTGAGGTTTGATGGTGGAAACCTGTGGCCTGGCAACATGACTGAGGATTGATTCTGGAAGACTGTGGCCAGGGAACATGATATCTGGTTGATTCTGGAAACCTGTGTCCTGGGAACAAGACTGAAGTTTGATTCTGGAACCCTGTGGCCTGGGAACATGACTGAGGTTTGTTTCTGGAAGCCTGTTCCCTGGGAACATGACTGCGGTTTGATTCTGGACACCTGTGTCCTGGGAACAAGACTGAGGTTTGATTCTGCAACCCTGTGGCTTGGGAACATGACTGAGGTTTGTTTCTGGAAGCCTGTTCTCTGGGAACATGACTGAGGTTTAATTCTGGACACCTGTGTCCTGGGAACATGACTGAGGTTTGATTGTTGAAACCTGTGGCCTTCGAACATGACTCAGGTTGATTCTGGAACCATGTGTCCTGGGAATATGACTGAGGTTTGATTCTGGAAACCTTTGTCCTGGGAAAATGACTGAGGTTTCATTGTGGAAACATGTGGCCTGGGATCATGACTGACGTTTGATGGTGGAACACTCTGGCCTGGCAAAATGACTGAGGCTTGATTCTGGAGCCCTGTTTACTGGGAACATGACTGAGGTTTGATGGTGGAACCCTGTGGCCTGGGAACATGACTGGGATTTGATTTCTGAAACCTGTGTCCAGGGAACATGACTGAGGTTTTATTCTGGAACCCTGTGTCCTGGGAACACGACTGAGGTTTGATTCTGTAACCATGTGGCCTGGGAATATGACTGAGGTTTGATTCTGGAAACCATTGGCCTGGGAACATGACTGATGTTAGAATGTGGAATCCTGTGGCCTGGGAACATGACATCGGTTTGGATTCTGGTACCCTGTTGCCTGGGAACATGAAATCGGTTTGATTCTGTAAACCTGAGGTCTGGGAATATGACTGAGGTTTGATTGTGGTACCCTATGGCCTGGCAAGATGACTGAGGTTTGATTCTGGATGCCTGTGGCCTGGGAACATGACTGAGGCATGATTCTGGAAACCTGTGGCCTGGGAACATGACATCTGTTTAGATTGTGGAATACTGTGCCCCGGGAACCTGACTGAGCCTTAGTTCTGGAACCCTGTGGACTGGGAACATGACTGAGGTTTTATTCTGGAACCCTGTAGCCTGGGACCTTAACTGAGGATTTATTCTGGAACCCTGTGGCCTGGGCACATGACAACGGTGGATTCTGGAACCCTGTGGACTAGGAACATGACTGAGGTTTTATTCTGGAACCTTGTAGCCTGGGAACATAACTGAGGAATGATTCTGGAACCCTGTGGCCTGGGAACATGACATGGGTGGATTCTGGAACCCTGAGGCCTGGTAACATGACATCTGTTTAGATTGTGGAATACTGTGCCCTGGGAACGTGACTGAGCCTTGGTTCTGGAACCCTGTGGACTGGGAACATGACTGACGTTTTATTCTGGAACCCTGTAGCCTGGGAACATAACTGAGGATTGATTATGGAACCCTGTGGCCTGGGAACATGACTGGGATTTGATTTCTGAAACCTGTGTCCAGGGAAAATGACTGAGGTTTTATTCTGGAACCCTGTGTCCTGGGAACACGACTGAGGTTTGATTCTGGAACCATGTGGCCTGGGAATATGACTTAGGTTTGATTCTGGAAACCATTGGCCTGGGAACATGACTGATGTTAGAGTGTGGAATCCTGTGCCCTGGGAACATGACATTGGTTTGGATTCTGGTACCCTGTTGCCTGGAAACATGAAATCGGTTTGATTCTGGAAACCTTAGGCCTGGGAATATGACTGAGGTTTGATGGTGGTACCCTATGGCCTGGCAACATGACTGAGGTTTGATTCTGGATCCCTGTGGCCTGGGAACATGACATCTGTTTAGATTGTGGAATACTGTGCCCCGGGAACCTGACTGAGCCTTGGTTCTGGACCCCTGTGGCCTGGGAACATGACTGAGGTTTTATTCTGGAACCCTGTGTCCTGTTAACATGACATGGGTGGATTCTGGAACCCTGAGGCCTGGGAACATGAAATCTGTTTAGATTGTGGAATACTGTGGCCTGGGAACTTGACTGAGCCTTGGTTCTGGAAACCTGTGGACTGGGAATATGACTGAGGTTTTATTCCGGAGCCGTGTAGCCTGGGAACATAACTGAGGATTCACTTTGGAACCCTGTGGCCCAGGAACATGACATGGGTGGATTCTGGAAACCTGAGGCCTTGGAACATGACATCTGTTTAGATTGTGAAATACTGTGGCCCGGGAACCTGACTGAGCCTTGGTTCTTGAACCCTGTGGACTGGGAACATGACTGAGGTTTTATTCTGGAACCCTGTGTCCTGGGAACATGACTTGGGTGGATTCTGGAACCTTGAGGCCTGGGAACATAAAATCTGTATATATTGTGGAATACTCTGGCCTGGGAACTTGACTGAGCCTTGGTTCTGGAAACCTGTGGACTGGGAATATGACTGAGGTTTTATTCTGGAGCCGTGTAGCCTGGGAACATAACTGAGGTTTGATTCTGGAACCCTGTGGCTTGGGAACATGACTGAGGTTTGTTTCTGGAACCCAGTTCCCTGGGAACATGACTGCGGTTTGATTCTGGACACCTGTGTCCTGGGAACAAGACTGAGGTTTGATTCTGGAACCCTGTGGCCTGGGAACATGATTGAGGTTTGTTTCTGGAAGCCTGTTCCCTGGGAACATGACTGAGGTTTGATTCTGGACACCTGTGTCCTGGGAACATTACTGAGGTTTGATTGTTGAAACCTGTGGCCTGCGAACATGACTCAGGTTTGATTCTGGAACCATGTGTCCTGGGAATATGACTGAGGTATGATTCTGGAAACCTTTGTCCTGGGAGAATGACTGAGGTTTCATTGTGGAAACATGTGGCCTGGGATCATGACTGAGGTTTGATGGTGGAACACTCTGGCCTGGCAAAATGACTGAGGCTTGATTCTGGAACCCTGTGGCCTGGGAACTTGACTGAGGTTGGATGGCAGAAACCTGTGGACTGGCAACATGACTGAGGTTTGATTGTGTAACCCTGTGCACGGGGACCATGACTGAGGCCTGAAACTGGAACCCCGTGGCGTGGGAACATGACATTGGTTTGATTCTGGAGCCCTGTTTACTGGGAACATGACTGAGGTTTCATGGTTGAATCCTGTGGCCTGGCAATATGACTTAGGTTTGATTGTGGAACACTCTGGCCTGGGAACATGACTGAGGCTTGATGGTGGAACCATGGCCTGGCAACAGGACTGAGGTTTGATTGTGGAACGCTCTGGCCTGGGAATATGACTGAGGTTTAATTGTGGAACCCTGTGGCCTGGGAACATGACTGGGATTTTATTTCTGAAACCTGTGTCCAGGGAACATGACTGAGGTTTTTTCTGGAAACCTGTGTCTTGGGAACACGACTTAGTTTTTATTCTGGAACCATGTGGCCTGGGAATATGAGTGAGGTTTGATTCTGGAAACCATTGGCCTGGGAACATGACTGATGTTAGAGTGTGCAATCCTGAGGCCTGGGAACATGACATCGGTTTGGATTCTGGTACCCTGTTGCCTGGGAACACGAAATCGGTTTGATTCCGGAAATCTGAGGCCTGGCAACATGACTGAGGTTTGATTCTGGATCTCTGTGGACTGGGAAAATGACTGAGGCGTGATTCTGAAGACCTGTGGCCTGGAAACATGACATCTGTTTAGATTGTGGAATACTTTGGCCCGGGAACCTGACTGAGCCTTGGTTCTGGAACACTGTGCACTAGGAACATGACTGAGGATTTATTCTGGAACCCTGTGGCCTGGCCGCATGACATCGGTGGATTCTGGAACTCTGTGGCCTGGGAACCTGCGAACGGTTTGACTCTGGTCCCCTGTGGCCTGGGAACATGTATGAGGTTTGATGGTGGAAACCTGTGGCCTGGCAACATGACTGAGGATTGATTCTGGAAGACTGTGGCCAGGGAACATGATATCGGGTTGATTCTGGAAACCTGTGTCCTGGGAACAAGACTGAAGTTTGATTCTGGAACCCTGTGGCCTGGGAACATGACTGAGGTTTGATTCTGGACACCTGTGTCCTGGGAAGATGACTGAGGTTTGATTGTTGAAACCTGTGGCCTTCGAACATGACTCAGGTTGATTCTGGAACCATGTGTCCTGGGAATATGACTGAGGTTTGATTCTGGAAACCTTTGTCCTGGGAAAATGACTGAGGTTTCATTGTGGAAACATGTGGCCTGGGATCATGACTGAGATTTGATGGTGGAACGCTCTGGCCTGGCAAAATGACTGAGGCTTGATTCTGGAGCCCTGTTTACTGGGAACATGACTGAGGTTTGATGGCAGAAACCTGTGGACTGGCAACATGACTGAGGTTTGATTTGGAACCCTGTGCACGGGGACCATGACTGAGGCCTGATACTGGAACCCCGTGGCATGGGAACATGACATTGGTTTGATTCTGGAGCCCTGTTTACTGGGAACATGAGTGAGGTTTCATGGTTGAATCCTGTGGCCTGGCAACATGATTGAGGTTTGATAGTGGAACCCTCAGGCTTGGGAACATGAGTGAGGCTTGATGGTGGAACACTGTGGCCTGGCAATATGCCTGAGGTTTGATGGTGGAACCCTGTGGCTTGGCAAGATGACTTAGGTTAGATTGTGGAACACTTTGACCTGGGAACATGACTGAGGCTTGATTGTGGAACCGTGGCCTGGCAACAGGACTGAGGTTTGATTGTGGAACCCTCTGGCCTGGGAATATGATTGAGGTTTAATTGTGGAACCCTGTGGCCTGGGAACATGACTGGGATTTGATTTCTGAAACCTGTGTCCAGGGAACATGACTGAGGTTTTATTCTGGAACCCTGTGTCCTGGGAACACGACTGAGGTTTGATTCTGTAACCATGTGGCCTGGGAATATGACTGAGGTTTGATTCTGGAAACCATTGGCCTAGGAACATGACTGATGTTAGAATGTGGAATCCTGTGGCCTGGGAACATGACATCGGTTTGGATTCTGGTACCCTGTTGCCTGGGAACATGAAATCGGTTTGATTCTGTAAACCTGAGGTCTGGGAATATGACTGATGTTTGATTGTGGTACCCTATGGCCTGGCAACATGACTGAGGTTTGATTCTGGATGCCTGTGGCCTGGGAACATGACTGAGGCATGATTCTGGAAACCTGTGTCCTGGGAACATGACATCTGTTTAGATTGTGGAATACTGTGCCCCGGGAACCTGACTGAGCCTTGGTTCTGGAACCCTGTGGACTGGGAACATGACTGAGGTTTTATTCTGGAACCCTGTAGCCTGGGACCATAACTGAGGATTGATTCTGGAACCCTGTGGCCTGGGCACATGACAACGGTGGATTCTGGAAGCCTGTGGACTAGGAACATGACTGAGGTTTTATTGTGGAACCTTGTAGCCTGGGAACATAACTGAGGATTGATTCTGGAACCCTGTGGCCTGGGAACATGACATGGGTGGATTCTGGAACCCTGAGGCCTGGGAACATGACATCTGTTTAGATTGTGGAATACTGCGCCCTGGGAAAGTGACTGAGCCTTGGTTCTGGAACCCTGTGGACTGGGAACATGACTGACGTTTTATTCTGGAACCCTGTAGCCTGGGAACATAACTGAGGATTGATTCTGGAACCCTGTGGCCTGGGAACATGACTGGGATTTGATTTCTGAAACCTGTGTCCAGGGAACATGACTGAGGTTTTATTCTGGAACCGTGTGTCCTGGGAACACGACTGAGGTTTGATTCTGGAACCATGTGGCCTGGGAATATGACTTAGGTTTGATTCTGGAAACCATTGGCCTGGGAACATGACTGATGTTAGAGTGTGGAATCCTGTGCCCTGGGAACATGACATCGGTTTGGATTCTGGTACCCTGTTGCCTGGAAACATGAAATCGGTTTGATTCTGGAAACCTTAGGCCTGGGAATATGACTGAGGTTTGATGGTGGTACCCTATGGCCTGGCAACATGACTGAGGTTTGATTCTGGAGCCGTGTAGCCTGGGAACATAACTGAGGATTCACTTTGGAACCCTGTGGCCCAGGAACATGACATGGGTGGATTCTGGAAACCTGAGGCCTTGGAACATGACATCTGTTTAGATTGTGGAATACTGTGGCCCGGGAACCTGACTGAGCCTTGGTTCTGGAACCCTGTGGACTGGGAACATGACTGAGGTTTTATTCTGGAACCCTGTAGCCTGGGAACATAACTCAGGATTGATTCTGGAAGCCTGTGGCCTGGGAACATGACATCGGTGGATTCTGGAACACTGTGGCCTGGGGACATGCGAACGGTTTGACTCTGGAACCCTGTGGCCTGGGAACACAAAATCGGTTTGATTCCGGAAATCTCAGGCCTGGCAACATGACTGAGGTTTGATTCTGGATCTCTGTGGCCTGGGAAAATGACTGAGGCGTGATTCTGAAGACCTGTGGCCTGGAAACATGACATCTGTTTAGATTGTGGAATACTTTGGCCCGGGAACCTGACTGAGCCTTGGTTCTGGAACACTGTGCACTAGGAACATGACTGAGGTTTTATTCTGGAACCCTGTAGCCTGGGAACATAACTGAGGATTGATTCTGGAACCCTGTGGCCTGGGAACATAACATGGGTGGATTCTGGAACCCTGAGGCCTGGGAAAAAGACATCTGTTTAGATTGTGGAATACTGTGACCCGGGAACCTGACTGAGCCTTGGTTCTGGAACCCGATGTACTGGGAATATGACTGAGGTTTTATTCTGGAACCCTGTGGCCTGGGAACATAACTGAGGATTGATTCTGGAACCCTGTGGCCTGGGAACATGACATGGGTGGATTCTGGAACCCTGAGGCCTGGGAACATGACATCTGTTTAGATTGTGGAATACTGTGCCCCGGGTACCTGACTGAGCCTTGATTCTGGAACCCTGTGGACTGGGAACATGACTGAGGTTTTATTCCGGAACCCTATAGCCTGGGAACATAACTGAGGATTGATTCTGGAACCCTGTGGCCTGGCCGCATGACATCGGTGGATTCTGGAACTCTGTGGCCTGGGAACCTGCGAACGGTTTGACTCTGGAACCCTGTGGCCTGGGAACATGTCTGAGGTTTGATGGTGGAAACCTGTGGCCTGGCAACATGACTGAGGATTGATTCTGGAAGACTGTGTTCAGGGAACATGATATCTGGTTGATTCTGGAAACCTGTGTCCTGGGAACAAGACTGAAGTTTGATTCTGGAACCCTGTTGCCTGGGAACATGACTGAGGTTTGTTTCTGGAAGCCTGTTCCCTGGGAACATGACTGCGGTTTGATTCTGGACACCTGTGTCCTGGGAACAAGACTGAGGTTTGATTCTGCAACCCTGTGGCTTGGGAACATGACTGAGGTTTGTTTCTGGAAGCCTGTTCTCAGGGAACATGACTGAGGTTTGATTCTGGACACCTGTGTCCTGGGAACATGACTGAGGTTTGATTGTTGAAACCTGTGGCCTTCGAACATGACTCAGGTTGATTCTGGAACCATGTGTCCTGGGAATATGACTGAGGTTTGATTCTGGAAACCTTTGTCCTGGGAAAATGACTGAGGTTTCATTGTGGAAACATGTGGCCTGGGATTATGACTGAGGTTTGATGGTGGAACACTCTGGCCTGGCAAAATGACTGAGGCTTGATTCTGGAGCCCTGTTTACTGGGAACATGACTGAGGTTTGATGGCAGAAACCTGTGGACTGGCAACATGACTGAGGTTTGATTTGGAACCCTGTGCATGGGGACCATGACTGAGGCCTGATACTGGAACCCCGTGGCATGGGAACATGACATTGGTTTAATTCTGGAGCCCTGTTTACTGGGAACATGACTGAGGTTTCATGGTTGAATCCTGTGGCCTGGCAACATGATTGAGGTTTGATACTGGAACCCTCAGGCTTGGGAACATGAGTGAGGCTTGATGGTGGAACACTGTGGCCTGGCAATATGCCTGAGGTTTGATGGTGGAACCCTGTGGCTTGGCAAGATGACTTAGGTTAGATTGTGGAACACTCTGACCTGGGAACATGACTGAGGCTTGAAGGTGGAACCGTGGCCTGGCAAAAGGACTGAGGTTTGATTGTGGAACCCTCTGGCCTGGGAATATGACTGAGGTTTAATTGTGGAACCCTGTGGCCTGGGAATATGACTGGGATTTGATTTCTGAAACCTGTGTCCAGGGAACATGACTGAGGTTTTATTCTGGAACCCTGTGTCCTGGGAACACGCCTGAGGTTTGATTCTGTAACCATGTGGCCTGGGAATATGACTGAGGTTTGATTCTGGAAACCATTGGCCTGGGAACATGACTGATGTTAGAATGTGGAATCCTGTGGCCTGGGAACATGACATCGGTTTGGATTCTGGTACCCTGTTGCCTGGGAACATGAAATCGGTTTGATTCTGTAAACCTGAGGTCTGGGAATATGACTGAGGTTTGATTGTGGTACCCTATGGCCTGGCAACATGACAGAGGTTTGATTCTGGATGCCTGTGGCCTGGGAACATGACTGAGGCATGATTCTGGAAACCTGTGGCCTGGGAACATGACATCTGTTTAGATTGTGGAATACTGTGCCCCGGGAACCTGACTGAGCCTTGGTTCTGGAACCCTGTGGACTGGGAACATGACTGAGGTTTTATTCTGGAACCCTGTAGCCTGGGACCATAACTGAGGATTGATTCTGGAACCCTGTGGCCTGGGCACATGACAACGGTGGATTCTGGAAGCCTGTGGACTAGGAACATGACTGAGGTTTTATTCTGGAACCTTGTAGCCTGGGAACATAACTGAGGATTGATTCTGGAACCCTGTGGCCTGGGAACATGACATGGGTGGATTCTGGAACCCTGAGGCCTGGGAACATGACATCTGTTTAGATTGTGGAATACTGTGCCCTGGGAACGTGACTGAGCCTTGATTCTGGAACCCTGTGGACTGGGAACATGACTGAGGTTTTATTCCGGAACCCTATAGCCTGGGAACATAACTGAGGATTGATTCTGGAACCCTGTGGCCTGGCCGCATGACATCGGTGGATTCTGGAACTCTGTGGCCTGGGAACCTGCGAACGGTTTGACTCTGGAACCCTGTGGCCTGGGAACATGTCTGAGGTTTGATGGTGGAAACCTGTGGCCTGGCAACATGACTGAGGATTGATTCTGGAAGACTGTGGCCAGGGAACATGATATCTGGTTGATTCTGGAAACCTGTGTCCTGGGAACAAGACTGAAGTTTGATTCTGGAACCCTGTTGCCTGGGAACATGACTGAGGTTTGTTTCTGGAAGCCTGTTCCCTGGGAACATGACTGCGGTTTGATTCTGGACACCTGTGTCCTGGGAACAAGACTGAGGTTTGATTCTGCAACCCTGTGGCTTGGGAACATGACTGAGGTTTGTTTCTGGAAGCCTGTTCTCAGGGAACATGACTGAGGTTTGATTCTGGACACCTGTGTCCTGGGAACATGACTGAGGTTTGATTGTTGAAACCTGTGGCCTTCGAACATGACTCAGGTTGATTCTGGAACCATGTGTCCTGGGAATATGACTGAGGTTTGATTCTGGAAACCTTTGTCCTGGGAAAATGACTGAGGTTTCATTGTGGAAACATGTGGCCTGGGATTATGACTGAGGTTTGATGGTGGAACACTCTGGCCTGGCAAAATGACTGAGGCTTGATTCTGGAGCCCTGTTTACTGGGAACATGACTGAGGTTTGATGGCAGAAACCTGTGGACTGGCAACATGACTGAGGTTTGATTTGGAACCCTGTGCATGGGGACCATGACTGAGGCCTGATACTGGAACCCCGTGGCATGGGAACATGACATTGGTTTAATTCTGGAGCCCTGTTTACTGGGAACATGACTGAGGTTTCATGGTTGAATCCTGTGGCCTGGCAACATGATTGAGGTTTGATACTGGAACCCTCAGGCTTGGGAACATGAGTGAGGCTTGATGGTGGAACACTGTGGCCTGGCAATATGCCTGAGGTTTGATGGTGGAACCCTGTGGCTTGGCAAGATGACTTAGGTTAGATTGTGGAACACTCTGACCTGGGAACATGACTGAGGCTTGAAGGTGGAACCGTGGCCTGGCAAAAGGACTGAGGTTTGATTGTGGAACCCTCTGGCCTGGGAATATGACTGAGGTTTAATTGTGGAACCCTGTGGCCTGGGAATATGACTGGGATTTGATTTCTGAAACCTGTGTCCAGGGAACATGACTGAGGTTTTATTCTGGAACCCTGTGTCCTGGGAACACGCCTGAGGTTTGATTCTGTAACCATGTGGCCTGGGAATATGACTGAGGTTTGATTCTGGAAACCATTGGCCTGGGAACATGACTGATGTTAGAATGTGGAATCCTGTGGCCTGGGAACATGACATCGGTTTGGATTCTGGTACCCTGTTGCCTGGGAACATGAAATCGGTTTGATTCTGTAAACCTGAGGTCTGGGAATATGACTGAGGTTTGATTGTGGTACCCTATGGCCTGGCAACATGACAGAGGTTTGATTCTGGATGCCTGTGGCCTGGGAACATGACTGAGGCATGATTCTGGAAACCTGTGGCCTGGGAACATGACATCTGTTTAGATTGTGGAATACTGTGCCCCGGGAACCTGACTGAGCCTTGGTTCTGGAACCCTGTGGACTGGGAACATGACTGAGGTTTTATTCTGGAACCCTGTAGCCTGGGACCATAACTGAGGATTGATTCTGGAACCCTGTGGCCTGGGCACATGACAACGGTGGATTCTGGAAGCCTGTGGACTAGGAACATGACTGAGGTTTTATTCTGGAACCTTGTAGCCTGGGAACATAACTGAGGATTGATTCTGGAACCCTGTGGCCTGGGAACATGACATGGGTGGATTCTGGAACCCTGAGGCCTGGGAACATGACATCTGTTTAGATTGTGGAATACTGTGCCCTGGGAACGTGACTGAGCCTTGGTTCTGGAACCCTGTGGACTGGGAACATGACTGACGTTTTATTCTGGAACCCTGTAGCCTGGGAACATAACTGAGGATTGATTCTGGAACCCTGTGGACTGGGAACATGACTGGGATTTGATTGCTGAAACCTGTGTCCAGGGAAAATGACTGAGGTTTTATTCTGGAACCCTGTGGCCTGGGAACACGACTGAGGTTTGATTCTGGAACCATGCGGCCTGAGAATATGACTTAGGTTTGATTCTGGAAACCATTGGCCTGGGAACATGACTGATGTTAGAGTGTGGAATCATGTGCCCTGGGAACATGACATCGGTTTGGATTCTGGTACCCTGTTGCCTGGAAACATGAAATCGGTTTGATTCTGGAAACCTTAGGCCTGGGAATATGACTGAGGTTTGATGGTGGTACCCTATGCCTGGCAACATGACTGAGGTTTGATTCTGGATCCCTGTGGCCTGGGAACATGACATCTGTTTAGATTGTGGAATACTGTGCCCCGGGAACCTGACTGAGCCTTGGTTCTGGACCCCTGTGGACTAGGAACATGACTGAGGTTTTATTCTGGAACCCTGTGTCCTGTTAACATGACATGGGTGGATTCTGGAACCCTGAGGCCTGGGAACATGAAATCTGTTTAGATTGTGGAATACTCTGGCCTGGGAACTTGACTGAGCCTTGGTTCTGGAAACCTGTGGACTGGGAATATGACTGAGGTTTTATTCTGGAGCCGTGTAGCCTGGGAACATAACTGAGGATTCACTTTGGAACCCTGTGGCCCAGGAACATGACATGGGTGGATTCTGGAAACCTGAGGCCTTGGAACATGACATCTGTTTAGATTGTGGAATACTGTGGCCCGGGAACCTGACTGAGCCTTGGTTCTGGAACCCTGTGGACTGGGAACATGACTGAGGTTTTATTCTGGAACCCTGTAGCCTGGGAACAAGACTGAGGTTTGATTCTGGAACCCTGTGGCTTGGGAACATGACTGAGGTTTGTTTCTGGAAGCCAGTTCCCTGGGAACATGACTGAGGTTTGATTCTGGACACCTGTGTCCTGGGAACATGACTGAGGTTTGATTGTTGAAACCTGTGGCCTGCGAACATGACTCAGATTTGATTCTGGAACCATGTGTCCTGGGAATATGACTGAGGTATGATTCTGGAAACCTTTGTCCTGGGAAAATGACTGAGGTTTCATTGTGGAAACATGTGGCCTGGGATCATGACTGAGGTTTGATGGTGGAACACTCTGGCCTGGCAAAATGACTGAGGCTTGATTCTGGAGCCCTGTTTACTGGGAACATGACTGAGGTTTGATGGCAGAAACCTGTGGACTGGCAACATGACTGAGGTTTGATTTGGAACCCTGTGCACGGGGACCGTGACTGAGGCCTGATACTGGAACCCCGTGGCATGGGAACATGACATTGGTTTGATTCTGGAGCCCTGTTTACTGGGAACATGACTGAGGTTTCATGGTTGAATCCTGTGGCCTGGCAATATGACTTAGGTTTGATTGTGGAACACTCTGGCCTGGGAACATGACTGAGGCTTGATGGTGGAACCATGGCCTGGCAACAGGACTGAGGTTTGATTGTGGAACGCTCTGGCCTGGGAATATGACTGAGGTTTAATTGTGGAACCCTGTGGCCTGGGAACATGACTGGGATTTTATTTCTGAAACCTGTGTCCAGGGAACATGACTGAGGTTTTTTTCTGGAAACCTGTGTCTTGGGAACACGACTGAGTTTTTATTCTGGAACCATGTGGCCTGGGAATATGAGTGAGGTTTGATTCTGGAAACCATTGGCCTGGGAACATGACTGATGTTAGAGTGTGCAATCCTGAGGCCTGGGAACATGACATCGGTTTGGATTCTGGTACCCTGTTGCCTGGGAACACGAAATCGGTTTGATTCCGGAAATTTGAGGCCTGGCAACATGACTGAGGTTTGATTCTGGATCTCTGTGGACTGGGAAAATGACTGAGGCGTGATTCTGAAGACCTGTGGCCTGGAAACATGACATCTGTTTAGATTGTGGAATACTTTGGCCCGGAAACCTGACTGAGCCTTGGTTCTGGAACACTGTGCACTAGGAAAATGACTGAGGATTTATTCTGGAACCCTGTGGCCTGGCCGCATGACATCGGTGGATTCTGGAACTCTGTGGCCTGGGAACCTGCGAACGGTTTGACTCTGGTCCCCTGTGGCCTGGGAACATGTATGAGGTTTGATGGTGGAAACCTGTGGCCTGGCAACATGACTGAGGATTGATTCTGGAAGACTGTGGCCAGGGAACATGATATCTGGTTGATTCTGGAAACCTGTGTCCTGGGAACAAGACTGAAGTTTGATTCTGGAACCCTGTGGCCTGGGAACATGACTGAGGTTTGTTTCTGGAAGCCTGTTCCCTGGGAACATGACTGCGGTTTGATTCTGGACACCTGTGTCCTGGGAACAAGGCTGAGGTTTGATTCTGCAACCCTGTGGCTTGGGAACATGACTGAGGTTTGTTTCTGGAAGCCTGTTCTCTGGGAACATGACTGAGGTTTGATTCTGGACACCTGTGTCCTGGGAACATGACTGAGGTTTGATTGTTGAAACCTGTGGCCTTCGAACATGACTCAGGTTGATTCTGGAACCATGTGTCCTGGGAATATGACTGAGGTTTGATTCTGGAAACCTTTGTCCTGGGAAAATGACTGAGGTTTCATTGTGGAAACATGTGGCCTGGGATCATGACTGACCTTTGATGGTGGAACACTCTGGCCTGGCAAAATGACTGAGGCTTGATTCTGGAGCCCTGTTTACTGGGAACATGACTAAGGTTTGATGGCAGAAACCTGTGGACTGGCAACATGACTGAGGTTTGATTTGGAACCCTGTGCACGGGGACCATGACTGAGGCCTGATACTGGAACCCCGTGGCATGGGAACATGACATTGGTTTGATTCTGGAACCCTGTTTACTGGGAACATGACTGAGGTTTCATGGTTGAATCCTGTGGCCTGGCAACATGATTGAGGTTTGATAGTGGAAGCCTCAGGCTTGGGAACATGAGTGAGGCTTGATGGTGGAACCCTGTGGCCTGGCAATATGCCTGAGGTTTGATGGTGGAAGCCTGTGCCTTGGCAAGATGACTTAGGTTTGATTGTGGAACACTCTGGCCTGGGAACATGACTGAGGCTTGATGGTGGAACCGTGGCCTGGCAACAGGACTGAGGTTTGATTGTGGAACGCTCTGGCCTGGGAATATGACTGAGGTTTAATTGTGGAACCCTGTGGCCTGGGAATATGACTGGGATTTGATTTCTGAAACCTGTGTCCAGGGAACATGACTGAGGTTTTATTCTGGAACCCTGTGTCCTGGGAACACGCCTGAGGTTTGATTCTGTAACCATGTGGCCTGGGAATATGACTGAGGTTTGATTCTGGAAACCATTGGCCTGGGAACATGACTGATGTTAGAATGTGGAATCCTGTGGCCTGGGAACATGACATCGGTTTGGATTCTGGTACCCTGTTGCCTGGGAACATGAAATCGGTTTGATTCTGTAAACCTGAGGTCTGGGAATATGACTGAGGTTTGATTGTGGTACCCTATGGCCTGGCAACATGACAGAGGTTTGATTCTGGATGCCTGTGGCCTGGGAACATGACTGAGGCATGATTCTGGAAACCTGTGGCCTGGGAACATGACATCTGTTTAGATTGTGGAATACTGTGCCCCGGGAACCTGACTGAGCCTTGGTTCTGGAACCCTGTGGACTGGGAACATGACTGAGGTTTTATTCTGGAACCCTGTAGCCTGGGACCATAACTGAGGATTGATTCTGGAACCCTGTGGCCTGGGCACATGACAACGGTGGATTCTGGAAGCCTGTGGACTAGGAACATGACTGAGGTTTTATTCTGGAACCTTGTAGCCTGGGAACATAACTGAGGATTGATTCTGGAACCCTGTGGCCTGGGAACATGACATGGGTGGATTCTGGAACCCTGAGGCCTGGGAACATGACATCTGTTTAGATTGTGGAATACTGTGCCCTGGGAACGTGACTGAGCCTTGATTCTGGAACCCTGTGGACTGGGAACATGACTGAGGTTTTATTCCGGAACCCTATAGCCTGGGAACATAACTGAGGATTGATTCTGGAACCCTGTGGCCTGGCCGCATGACATCGGTGGATTCTGGAACTCTGTGGCCTGGGAACCTGCGAACGGTTTGACTCTGGAACCCTGTGGCCTGGGAACATGTCTGAGGTTTGATGGTGGAAACCTGTGGCCTGGCAACATGACTGAGGATTGATTCTGGAAGACTGTGGCCAGGGAACATGATATCTGGTTGATTCTGGAAACCTGTGTCCTGGGAACAAGACTGAAGTTTGATTCTGGAACCCTGTTGCCTGGGAACATGACTGAGGTTTGTTTCTGGAAGCCTGTTCCCTGGGAACATGACTGCGGTTTGATTCTGGACACCTGTGTCCTGGGAACAAGACTGAGGTTTGATTCTGCAACCCTGTGGCTTGGGAACATGACTGAGGTTTGTTTCTGGAAGCCTGTTCTCAGGGAACATGACTGAGGTTTGATTCTGGACACCTGTGTCCTGGGAACATGACTGAGGTTTGATTGTTGAAACCTGTGGCCTTCGAACATGACTCAGGTTGATTCTGGAACCATGTGTCCTGGGAATATGACTGAGGTTTGATTCTGGAAACCTTTGTCCTGGGAAAATGACTGAGGTTTCATTGTGGAAACATGTGGCCTGGGATTATGACTGAGGTTTGATGGTGGAACACTCTGGCCTGGCAAAATGACTGAGGCTTGATTCTGGAGCCCTGTTTACTGGGAACATGACTGAGGTTTGATGGCAGAAACCTGTGGACTGGCAACATGACTGAGGTTTGATTTGGAACCCTGTGCATGGGGACCATGACTGAGGCCTGATACTGGAACCCCGTGGCATGGGAACATGACATTGGTTTAATTCTGGAGCCCTGTTTACTGGGAACATGACTGAGGTTTCATGGTTGAATCCTGTGGCCTGGCAACATGATTGAGGTTTGATACTGGAACCCTCAGGCTTGGGAACATGAGTGAGGCTTGATGGTGGAACACTGTGGCCTGGCAATATGCCTGAGGTTTGATGGTGGAACACTCTGACCTGGGAACATGACTGAGGCTTGAAGGTGGAACCGTGGCCTGGCAAAAGGACTGAGGTTTGATTGTGGAACCCTCTGGCCTGGGAATATGACTGAGGTTTAATTGTGGAACCCTGTGGCCTGGGAATATGACTGGGATTTGATTTCTGAAACCTGTGTCCAGGGAACATGACTGAGGTTTTATTCTGGAACCCTGTGTCCTGGGAACACGACTGAGGTTTGATTCTGTAACCATGTGGCCTGGGAATATGACTGAGGTTTGATTCTGGAAACCATTGGCCTGGGAACATGACTGATGTTAGAATGTGGAATCCTGTGGCCTGGGAACATGACATCGGTTTGGATTCTGGTACCCTGTTGCCTGGGAACATGAAATCGGTTTGATTCTGTAAACCTGAGGTCTGGGAATATGACTGAGGTTTGATTGTGGTACCCTATGGCCTGGCAACATGACAGAGGTTTGATTCTGGATGCCTGTGGCCTGGGAACATGACTGAGGCATGATTCTGGAAACCTGTGGCCTGGGAACATGACATCTGTTTAGATTGTGGAATACTGTGCCCCGGGAACCTGACTGAGCCTTGGTTCTGGAACCCTGTGGACTGGGAACATGACTGAGGTTTTATTCTGGAACCCTGTAGCCTGGGACCATAACTGAGGATTGATTCTGGAACCCTGTGGCCTGGGCACATGACAACGGTGGATTCTGGAAGCCTGTGGACTAGGAACATGACTGAGGTTTTATTCTGGAACCTTGTAGCCTGGGAACATAACTGAGGATTGATTCTGGAACCCTGTGGCCTGGGAACATGACATGGGTGGATTCTGGAACCCTGAGGCCTGGGAACATGACATCTGTTTAGATTGTGGAATACTGTGCCCTGGGAACGTGACTGAGCCTTGGTTCTGGAACCCTGTGGACTGGGAACATGACTGACGTTTTATTCTGGAACCCTGTAGCCTGGGAACATAACTGAGGATTGATTCTGGAACCCTGTGGACTGGGAAGATGACTGGGATTTGATTGCTGAAACCTGTGTCCAGGGAAAATGACTGAGGTTTTATTCTGGAACCCTGTGGCCTGGGAACACGACTGAGGTTTGATTCTGGAACCATGCGGCCTGAGAATATGACTTAGGTTTGATTCTGGAAACCATTGGCCTGGGAACATGACTGATGTTAGAGTGTGGAATCATGTGCCCTGGGAACATGACATCGGTTTGGATTCTGGTACCCTGTTGCCTGGAAACATGAAATCGGTTTGATTCTGGAAACCTTAGGCCTGGGAATATGACTGAGGTTTGATGGTGGTACCCTATGCCTGGCAACATGACTGAGGTTTGATTCTGGATCCCTGTGGCCTGGGAACATGACATCTGTTTAGATTGTGGAATACTGTGCCCCGGGAACCTGACTGAGCCTTGGTTCTGGACCCCTGTGGACTAGGAACATGACTGAGGTTTTATTCTGGAACCCTGTGTCCTGTTAACATGACATGGGTGGATTCTGGAACCCTGAGGCCTGGGAACATGAAATCTGTTTAGATTGTGGAATACTGTGGCCTGGGAACTTGACTGAGCCTTGGTTCTGGAAACCTGTGGACTGGGAATATGACTGAGGTTTTATTCTGGAGCCGTGTAGCCTGGGAAAATAACTGAGGATTCACTTTGGAACCCTGTGGCCCAGGAACATGACATGGGTGGATTCTGGAAACCTGAGGCCTTGGAACATGACATCTGTTTAGATTGTGGAATACTGTGGCCCGGGAACCTGACTGAGCCTTGGTTCTGGAACCCTGTGGACTGGGAACATGACTGAGGTTTTATTCTGGAACCCTGTAGCCTGGGAACAAGACTGAGGTTTGATTCTGGAACCCTGTGGCTTGGGAACATGACTGAGGTTTGTTTCTGGAAGCCAGTTCCCTGGGAACATGACTGAGGTTTGATTCTGGACACCTGTGTCCTGGGAACAAGACTGAGGTTTGATTCTGGAACCCTGTGGCCTGGGAACATGATTGAGGTTTGTTTCTGGAAGCCTGTTCCCTGGGAACATGACTGAGGTTTGATTCTGGACACCTGTGTCCTGGGAACATGACTGAGGTTTGATTGTTGAAACCTGTGGCCTGCGAACATGACTCAAGTTTGATTCTGGAACCATGTGTCCTGGGAATATGACTGAGGTATGATTCTGGAAACCTTTGTCCTGGGAGAATGACTGAGGTTTCATTGTGGAAACATGTGGCCTGGGATCATGACTGAGGTTTGATGGTGGAACACTCTGGCCTGGCAAAATGACTGAGGCTTGATTCTGGAACCCTGTGGCCTGGGAACTTGACTGAGGTTGGATGGCAGAAACCTGTGGACTGGCAACATGACTGAGGTTTGATTGTGTAACCTTGTGCACGGGGACCATGACTGAGGCCTGATACTGGAACCCCGTGGCGTGGGAACATGACATTGGTTTGATTCTGGAGCCCTGTTTACTGGGAACATGACTGAGGTTTCATGGTTGAATCCTGTGGCCTGGCAATATGACTTAGGTTTGATTGTGGAACACTCTGGCCTGGGAACATGACTGAGGCTTGATGGTGGAACCATGGCCTGGCAACAGGACTGAGGTTTGATTGTGGAACGCTCTGGCCTGGGAATATGACTGAGGTTTAATTGTGGAACCCTGTGGCCTGGGAACATGACTGGGATTTTATTTCTGAAACCTGTGTCCAGGGAACATGACTGAGGTTTTTTTCTGGAAACCTGTGTCTTGGGAACACGACTGAGTTTTTATTCTGGAACCATGTGGCCTGGGAATATGAGTGAGGTTTGATTCTGGAAACCATTGGCCTGGGAACATGACTGATGTTAGAGTGTGCAATCCTGAGGCCTGGGAACATGACATCGGTTTGGATTCTGGTACCCTGTTGCCTGGGAACACGAAATCGGTTTGATTCCGGAAATTTGAGGCCTGGCAACATGACTGAGGTTTGATTCTGGATCTCTGTGGACTGGGAAAATGACTGAGGCGTGCTTCTGAAGACCTGTGGCCTGGAAACATGACATCTGTTTAGATTGTGGAATACTTTGGCCCGGAAACCTGACTGAGCCTTGGTTCTGGAACACTGTGCACTAGGAACATGACTGAGGATTTATTCTGGAACCCTGTGGCCTGGCCGCATGACATCGGTGGATTCTGGAACTCTGTGGCCTGGGAACCTGCGAACGGTTTGACTCTGGTCCCCTGTGGCCTGGGAATATGTATGAGGTTTGATGGTGGAAACCTGTGGCCTGGCAACATGACTGAGGATTGATTCTGGAAGACTGTGGCCAGGGAACATGATATCTGGTTGATTCTGGAAACCTGTGTCCTGGGAACAAGACTGAAGTTTGATTCTGGAACCCTGTGGCCTGGGAACATGACTGAGGTTTGTTTCTGGAAGCCTGTTCCCTGGGAACATGACTGCGGTTTGATTCTGGACACCTGTGTCCTGGGAACAAGGCTGAGGTTTGATTCTGCAACCCTGTGGCTTGGGAACATGACTGAGGTTTGTTTCTGGAAGCCTGTTCTCTGGGAACATGACTGAGGTTTGATTCTGGACACCTGTGTCCTGGGAACATGACTGAGGTTTGATTGTTGAAACCTGTGGCCTTCGAACATGACTCAGGTTGATTCTGGAACCATGTGTCCTGGGAATATGACTGAGGTTTGATTCTGGAAACCTTTGTCCTGGGAAAATGACTGAGGTTTCATTGTGGAAACATGTGGCCTGGGATCATGACTGAGGTTTGATGGTGGAACACTCTGGCCTGGCAAAATGACTGAGGCTTGATTCTGGAGCCCTGTTTACTGGGAACATGACTGAGGTTTGATGGCAGAAACCTGTGGACTGGCAACATGACTGAGGTTTGATTTGGAACCCTGTGCACGGCGACCATGACTGAGGCCTGATACTGGAACCCCGTGGCATGGGAACATGACATTGGTTTGATTCTGGAGCCCTGTTTACTGGGAACATGACTGAGGTTTCATGGTTGAATCCTGTGGCCTGGCAACATGATTGAGGTTTGATAGTGGAACCCTCAGGCTTGGGAACATGAGTGAGGCTTGATGGTGGATCCCTGTGGCCTGGCAATATGCCTGAGGTTTGATGGTGGAACCCTGTGGCTTGGCAAGATGACTTAGGTTAGATTGTGGAACACTCTGACCTGGGAACATGACTGAGGCTTGATGGTGGAACCGTGGCCTGGCAACAGGACTGAGGTTTGATTGTGGAACCCTCTGGCCTGGGAATATGATTGAGGTTTAATTGTGGAACCCTGTGTCCTGGGAACACGACTGAGGTTTGATTCTGTAACCATGTGGCCTGGGAATATGACTGAGGTTTGATTCTGGAAACCATTGGCCTGGGAACATGACTGATGTTAGAATGTGGAATCCTGTGGCCTGGGAACATGACATCGGTTTGGATTCTGGTACCCTGTTGCCTGGGAACATATAATCGGTTTGATTCTGTAAACCTGAGGTCTGGGAATATGACTGAGGTTTGATTGTGGTACCCTATGGCCTGGCAACATGACTGAGGTTTGATTCTGGATGCCTGTGGCCTGGGAACATGACTGAGGCATGATTCTGGAAACCTGTGGCCTGGGAACATGACATCTGTTTAGATTGTGGAATACTGTGCCCCGGGAACCTGACTGAGCCTTGATTCTGGAACCCTGTGGACTGGGAACATGACTGAGGTTTTATTCTGGAACCCTGTAGCCTGGGACCATAACTGAGGATTGATTCTGGAACCCTGTGGCCTGGGCACATGACAACTGTGGATTCTGGAACCCTGTGGACTAGGAACATGACTGAGGTTTTATTCTGGAACCTTGTAGCCTGGGAACATAACTGAGGATTGATTCTGGAACCCTGTGGCCTGGGAACATGACCTGGGTGGATTCTGGAACCCTGAGGCCTGGTAACATGACATCTGTTTAGATTGTGGAATACTGTGCCCTGGGAACGTGACTGAGCCTTGGTTCTGGAACCCTGTGGACTGGGAACATGACTGACGTTTTATTCTGGAACCCTGTAGCCTGGGAACATAACTGAGGATTGATTCTGGAACCCTGTGGCCTGGGAACATGACTGGGATTTGATTTCTGAATCCTGTGTCCAGGGAAAATGACTGAGGTTTTATTCTGGAACCCTGTGTCCTGGGAACACGACTGAGGTTTGATTCTGGAACCATGTGGCCTGGGAATATGACTTAGGTTTGATTCTGGAAACCATTGGCCTGGGAACATGACTGATGTTAGAGTGTGGAATCCTGTGCCCTGGGAACATGACATCGGTTTGGATTCTGGTACCCTGTTGCCTGGAAACATGAAATCGGTTTGATTCTGGAAACCTTAGGCCTGGGAACATGACATCTGTTTAGATTGTGGAATACTGTGCCCCGGGAAACTGACTGAGCCTTGGCTCTGGACCCCTGTGGACTGGGAACATAACTGAGGTTTTATTCTGGAACCCTGTGTCCTGTTAACATGACATGGGTGGATTCTGGAACACTGAGGCCTGGGAACATGAAATCTGTTTAGATTGTGGAATACTGTGGCCTGGGAACTTGACTGAGCCTTGGTTCTGGAAACCTGTGGACTGGGAATATGACTGAGGTTTTATTCTGGAGCCGTGTAGCCTGGGAACATAACTGAGGATTCACTTTGGAACCCTGTGGCCCAGGAACATGACATGGGTGGATTCTGGAAACCTGAGGCCTTGGAACATGAAATCTGTTTAGATTGTGGAATACTGTGGCCCGGGAAACTGACTGAGCCTTGGTTCTGGAACCCTGTGGACTGGGAACATGACTGAGGTTTTATTCTGGAACCCTGTAGCCTGGGAACATAACTGAGGATTGATTCTGGAAGCCTGTGGCCTGGGAACATGACATCGGTGGATTCTGGAACACTGTGGCCTGGGAACCTGCGAACGGTTTGACTCTGGAACCCTGTGGCCTGGGGACACGAAATCGGTTTGATTCCGGAAATCTGAGGCCTGGCAACATGACTGAGGTTTGATTCTGGATCTCTGTGGCCTGGGAAAATGACTGAGGCGTGATTCTGAAGACCTGTGGCCTGGAAACATGACATCTGTTTAGATTGTGGAATACTTTGGTCCGGGAACCTGACTGAGCCTTGGTTCTGGAACACTGTGCACTAGGAACATGACTGAGGTTTTATTCTGGAACCCTGTAGCCTGGGAACATAACTGAGGATTGATTCTGGAACCCTGTGGCCTGGGAACATAACATGGGTGGATTCTGGAACCCTGAGGCCTGGGAACAAGACATGTGTTTAGATTGTGGAATACTGTGACCCGGGAACCTGACTGAGCCTTGGTTCTGGAACCCTATGTACTGGGATATGACTGAGGTTTTATTCTGGAACCCTGTAGCCTGGGAACATAACTGAGGATTGATTCAGGAACCCTGTGGCCTGGGAACATGACATGGGTGGATTCTGGAACCCTGAGGCCTGGGAACATGACATCTGTTTAGATTGTGGAATACTGTGCCCCGGGTACCTGACTGAGCCTTGATTCTGGAACCCTGTGGACTGGGAACATGACTGAGGTTTTATTCCGGAACCCTGTAGCCTGCGAACATAACTGAGGATTGATTCTGGAACCCTGTGGCCTGGCCGCATGACATCGGTGGATTCTGGAACTCTGTGGCCTGGGAACCTGCGAACGGTTTGACTCTGGTACCCTGTGGCCTGGGAACATGTATGAGGTTTGATGATGGACACCTGTGGCCTGGCAACATGACTGAGGATTGATTCTGGAAGACTGTGGCCAGGGAACATGATATCTGGTTGATTCTGGAAACCTATGTCCTGGGAACAAGACTGAAGTTTGATTCTGCAACCCTGTGGCTTGGGAACATGACTGAGGTTTGTTTCTGGAAGCCTGTTCTCTGGGAACATGACTGAGGTTTGATTCTGGACACCTGTGTCCTGGGAACATGACTGAGGTTTGATTGTTGAAACCTGTGGCCTTCGAACATGACTCAGGTTGATTCTGGAACCATGTGTCCTGGGAATATGACTGAGGTTTGATTCTGGAAACCTTTGTCCTGGGAAAATGACTGAGGTTTCATTGTGGAAACATGTGGCCTGGGATCATGACTGAGGTTTGATGGTGGAACACTCTGGCCTGGCAAAATGACTGAGGCTTGATTCTGGAGCCCTGTTTACTGGGAACATGACTGAGGTTTGATGGCAGAAACCTGTGGACTGGCAACATGACTGAGGTTTGATTTGGAACCCTGTGCACGGGGACCATGACTGAGGCCTGATACTGGAACCCCGTGGCATGGGAACATGACATTGGTTTGATTCTAGAGCCCTGTTTACTGGGAACATGACTGAGGTTTCATGGTTGAATCCTGTGGCCTGGCAACATGATTGAGGTTTGATAGTGGAACCCTCAGGCTTGGGAAAATGAGTGAGGCTTGATGGTGGAACACTGTGGCCTGGCAATATGCCTGAGGTTTGATGGTGGAACCCTGTGGCTTGGCAAGATGACTTAGGTTACATTGTGGAACACTCTGACCTGGGAACATGACTGAGGCTTGATGGTGGAACCGTGGCCTGGCAACAGGACTGAGGTTTGATTGTGGAACCCTCTGGCCTGGGAATATGACTGAGGTTTAATTGTGGAACCCTGTGGCCTGGGAATATGACTGGGATTTGATTTCTGAAACCTGTGTCCAGGGAACATGCCTGAGGTTTTATTCTGGAACCCTGTGTCCTGGGAACACGACTGAGGTTTGATTCTGTAACCATGTGGCCTGGGAATATGACTGAGGTTTGATTCTGGAAACCATTGGCCTGGGAACATGACTGATGTTAGAATGTGGAATCCTGTGGCCTGGGAACATGACATCGGTTTGGATTCTGGTACCCTGTTGCCTGGGAACATGAAATCGGTTTGATTCTGTAAACCTGAGGTCTGGGAATATGACTGAGGTTTGATTGTGGTACCCTATGGCCTGGCAACATGACAGAGGTTTGATTCTGGATGCCTGTGGCCTGGGAACATGACTGAGGCATGATTCTGGAAACCTGTGGCCTGGGAACATGACATCTGTTTAGATTGTGGAATACTGTGCCCCGGGAACCTGACTGAGCCTTGGTTCTGGAACCCTGTGGACTGGGAAAATGACTGAGGTTTTATTCTGGAACCCTGTAGCCTGGGACCATAACTGAGGATTGATTCTGGAACCCTGTGGCCTGGGCACATGACAACGGTGGATTCTGGAACCCTGTGGACTAGGAACATGACTGAGGTTTTATTCTGGAACCTTGTAGCCTGGGAACATAACTGAGGATTGATTCTGGAACCCTGTGGCCTGGGAACATGACATGGGTGGATTCTGGAACCCTGAGGCCTGGTAACATGACATCTGTTTAGATTGTGGAATACTGTGCCCTGGGAACGTGACTGAGCCTTGGTTCTGGAACCCTGTGGACTGGGAACAAGACTGAGGTTTGATTCTGGAACCCTGTGGCTTGGGAACATGACTGAGGTTTGTTTCTGGAAGCCAGTTCCCTGGGAACATGACTGAGGTTTGATTCTGGACACCTGTGTCCTGGGAACAAGACTGAGGTTTGATTCTGGAACCCTGTGGCCTGGGAACATGATTGAGGTTTGTTTCTGGAAGCCTGTTCCCTGGGAACATGACTGAGGTTTGATTCTGGACACCTGTGTCCTGGGAACATGACTGAGGTTTGATTGTTGAAACCTGTGGCCTGCGAACATGACTCAGGTTTGATTCTGGAACCATGTGTCCTGGGAATATGACTGAGGTATGATTCTGGAAACCTTTGTCCTGGGAGAATGACTGAGGTTTCATTGTGGAAACATGTGGCCTGGGATCATGACTGAGGTTTGATGGTGGAACACTCTGGCCTGGCAAAATGACTGAGGCTTGATTCTGGAACCCTGTGGCCTGGGAACTTGACTGAGGTTGGATGGCAGAAACCTGTGGACTGGCAACATGACTGAGGTTTGATTGTGTAACCCTGTGCACGGGGACCATGACTGAGGCCTGATACTGGAACCCCGTGGCGTGGGAACATGACATTGGTTTGATTCTGGAGCCCTGTTTACTGGGAACATGACTGAGGTTTCATGGTTGAATCCTGTGGCCTGGCAATATGACTTAGGTTTGATTGTGGAACACTCTGGCATGGGAACATGACTGAGGCTTGATGGTGGAACCATGGCCTGGCAACAGGACTGAGGTTTGATTGTGGAACGCTCTGGCCTGGGAATATGACTGAGGTTTAATTGTGGAACCCTGTGGCCTGGGAACATGACTGGGATTTTATTTCTGAAACCTGTGTCCAGGGAACATGACTGAGGTTTTTTTCTGGAAACCTGTGTCTTGGGAACACGACTGAGTTTTTATTCTGGAACCATGTGTCCTGGGAATATGAGTGAGGTTTGATTCTGGAAACCATTGGCCTGGGAACATGACTGATGTTAGAGTGTGCAATCCTGAGGCCTGGGAACATGACATCGGTTTGGATTCTGGTACCCTGTTGCCTGGGAACACGAAATCGGTTTGATTCCGGAAATTTGAGGCCTGGCAACATAACTGAGGTTTGATTCTGGATCTCTGTGGACTGGGAAAATGACTGAGGCGTGATTCTGAAGACCTGTGGCCTGGAAACATGAAATCTGTTTAGATTGTGGAATACTTTGGCCCGGGAACCTGACTGAGCCTTGGTTCTGGAACACTGTGCACTAGGAACATGACTGAGGATTTATTCTGGAACCCTGTAGCCTGGGAACATAACTGAGGATTGATTCTGGAACCCTGTGGCCTGGGAACATAACATGAGTGGATTCTGGAACCCTGAGGCCTGGGAACAAGACATCTGTTTAGATTGTGGAATACTGTGACCCGGGAACCTGACTGAGCCTTGGCTCTGGAACCCTATGTACTGGGAATATGACTGAGGTTTTATTTTGGAACCCTGTAGCCTGGGAACATAACTGAGGATTGATTCTGGAACCCTGTGGCCTGGCCGCATGACATCGGTGGATTCTGGAACTCTGTGGCCTGGGAACCTGCGAACGGTTTGACTCTGGTACCCTGTGGCCTGGGAACATGTCTGACGTTTGATGGTGGAAACCTGTGGCCTGGCAACATGACTGAGGATTGATTCTGGAAGACTGTGGCCAGGGAACATGATATCTGGTTGATTCTGGAAACCTGTGTCCTGGGAACAAGACTGAAGTTTGATTCTGGAACCCTGTGGCCTGGGAACATGACTGAGGTTTGTTTCTGGAAGCCTGTTCCCTGGGAACATGACTGCGGTTTGATTCTGGACACCTGTGTCCTGGGAACAAGACTGAGGTTTGATTCTGCAACCCTGTGGCTTGGGAACATGACTGAGGTTTGTTTCTGGAAGTCTGTTCTCTGGGAACATGACTGAGGTTTGATTCTGGACACCTGTGTCCTGGGAACATGACTGAGGTTTGATTGTTGAAACCTGTGGCCTTCGAACATGACTCAGGTTGATTCTGGAACCATGTGTCCTGGGAATATGACTGAGGTTTGATTCTGGAAACCTTTGTCCTGGGAAAATGACTGAGGTTTCATTGTGGAAACATGTGGCCTGGGATCATGACTGACCTTTGATGGTGGAACACTCTGGCCTGGCAAAATGACTGAGGCTTGATTCTGGAGCCCTGTTTACTGGGAACATGACTGAGGTTTGATGGCAGAAACATGTGGACTGGCAATATGACAGAGGTTTGATTTGGAACCCTGTGCATGGGGACCATGACTGAGGCCTGATACTGGAACCCCGTGGCATGGGAACATGACATTGGTTTGATTCTGGAACCCTGTTTACTGGGAACATGACTGAGGTTTCATGGTTGAATCCTGTGGCCTGGCAACATGATTGAGGTTTGATAGTGGAACCCTCAGGCTTGGGAACATGAGTGAGGCTTGATGGTGGAACCCTGTGGCCTGGGAATATGACTGAGGTTTAATTGTGGAACCCTGTGGCCTGGGAACATGACTGGGATTTGATTTCTGAAACCTGTGTCCAGGGCACATGACTGAGGTTTTTTTCTGGAAGCCTGTGGCCTGAGAACACGACTGAGGTTTGATTCTGTAACCATGTGGCCTGGGAACATGATTGAGGTTTGTTTCTGGAAGCCTGTTCCCTGGGAACATGACTGAGGTTTGATTCTGGACACCTGTGTCCTGGGAACATGACTGAGGTTTGATTGTTGAAACCTGTGGCCCGCGAACATGACTCAGGTTTGATTCTGGAACCATGTGTCCTGGGAATATGACTGAGGTATGATTCTGGAAACCTTTGTCCTGGGAGAATGACTGAGGTTTCATTGTGGAAACATGTGGCCTGGGATCATGACTGAGGTTTGATGGTGGAACACTCTGGCCTGCCAAAATGACTGAGGCTTGATTTTGGAACCCTGTGGCCTGGGAACTTGACTGAGGTTGGATGGCAGAAACCTGTGGACTGGCAACATGACTGAGGTTTGATTGTGTAACCCTGTGCACGGGGACCATGACTGAGGCCTGATACTGGAACCCCGTGGCGTGGGAACATGACATTGGTTTGATTCTGGAGCCCTGTTTACTGGGAACATGACTGAGGTTTCATGGTTGAATCCTGTGGCCTGGCAATATGACTTAGGTTTGATTGTGGAACACTCTGGCCTGGGAACATGACTGAGGCTTGATGGTGGAACCGTGGCCTGGCAACAGGACTGAGGTTTGATTGTGGAACGCTCTGGCCTGGGAATATGACTGAGGTTTAATTGTGGAACCCTGTGGCCTGGGAACATGACTGGGATTTTATTTCTGAAACCTGTGTCCAGGGAACATGACTGAGGTTTTTTTCTGGAAACCTGTGTCTTGGGAACACGACTGAGTTTTTATTCTGGAACCATGTGGCCTGGGAATATGAGTCAGGTTTGATTCTGGAAACCATTGGCCTGGGAACATGACTGATGTTAGAGTGTGCAATCCTGAGGCCTGGGAACATGACATCGGTTTGGATTCTGGTACCCTGTTGCCTGGGAACACGAAATCGGTTTGATTCCGGAAATTTGAGGCCTGGCAACATGACTGAGGTTTGATTCTGGATCTCTGTGGACTGGGAAAATGACTGAGGCGTGATTCTGAAGACCTGTGGCCTGGAAACATGAAATCTGTTTAGATTGTGGAATACTTTGGCCCGGGAACCTGACTGAGCCTTGGTTCTGGAACACTGTGCACTAGGAACATGACTGAGGATTTATTCTGGAACCCTGTAGCCTGGGAACATAACTGAGGATTGATTCTGGAACCCTGTGGCCTGGGAACATAACATGAGTGGATTCTGGAACCCTGAGGCCTGGGAACAAGACATCTGTTTAGATTGTGGAATACTATGTCCCGGGAACCTGACTGAGCCTTGGTTCTGGAACCCTATGTACTGGGAATATGACTGAGGTTTTATTCTGGAACCCTGTAACCTGGGAACATACCTGAGGATTGATTCTGGAACCCTGTGGCCTGGGCACATGACAACGGTGGATTCTGGAACTCTGTGGCCTGGGAACCTGCGAACGGTTTGACTCTGGTACCCTGTGGCCTGGGAACATGTCTGAGGTTTGATGGTGGAAACCTGTGGCCTGGCAACATGACTGAGGATTGATTCTGGAAGACTGTGGCCAGGGAACATGATATCTGGTTGATTCTGGAAACCTGTGTCTTGGGAACAAGACTGAAGTTCGATTCTGGAACCCTGTGGCCTGGGAACATGACTGAGGTTTGTTTCTGAAAGCCTGTTCCCTGGGAACATGACTGAGGTTTGATTCTGGACACCTGTGTCCTGGGAACATGACTGAGGTTTGATTGTTGAAACCTGTGGCCTGGGAACATGACATCGGTGGATTCTGGAACACTGTGGACTGTGAACCTGCGAACGGTTTGACTCTGGAACCCTGTGGCCTGGGAACACGAAATCGGTTTGATTCCGGAAATCTGAGGCCTGGCAACATGACTGAGGTTTGATTCTGGATCTCTGTGGCCTGGGAAAATGACTGAGGCGTGATTCTGAAGAACTGTGGCCTGGAAACATGACATCTGTTTAGATTGTGGAATACTTTGGCCCGGGAACCTGACTGAGCCTTGGTTCTGGAACACTATGCACTAGGAACATGACTGAGGTTTTATTCTGGAACCCTGTAGCCTGGGAACATAACTGAGGATTGATTCTGGAACCCTGTTGCCTGGGAACATAACATGGGTGGATTCTGGAACCCTGAGGCCTGGGAACAAGACATCTGTTTAGATTGTGGAATACTGTGACCCGGGAACCTGACTGAGCCTTGGTTCTGGAACCCTATGTACTGGGAATATGACTGAGGTTTTATTCTGGAACCCTGTATCCTGGGAACATAACTGAGGACTGATTCTGGAACCCTGTGGCCTGGGAACATGACATGGGTGGATTCTGGAACCCTGAGGCCTGGGAACATGACATCTGTTTAGATTGTGGAATACTGTGCCCCGGGTACCTGACTGAGCCTTGATTCTGGAACCCTGTGGACTGGGAACATGACTGAGGTTTTATTCCGGAACCCTGTAGCCTGCGAACATAACTGAGGATTGATTCTGGAACCCTGTGGCCTGGCCGCATGACATCGGTGGATTCTGGAACTCTGTGGCCTGGGAACCTGCGAACGGTTTGACTCTGGTACCCTGTGGCCTGGGAATATGTATGAGGTTTGATGGTGGAAACCTGTGGCCTGGCAACATGACTGAGGATTGATTCTGGAAGACTGTGGCCAGGGAACATGATATCTGGTTGATTCTGGAAACCTGTGTCCTGGGAACAAGACTGAAGTTTGATTCTGGAACCCTGTGGCCTGGGAACATGACTGAGGTTTGTTTCTGGAAGCCTGTTCCCTGGGAACATGACTGCGGTTTGATTCTGGACACCTGTGTCCTGGGAACAAGACTGAGGTTTGATTCTGCAACCCTGTGGCTTGGGAACATGACTGAGGTTTGTTTCTGGAAGCCTGTTCTCTGGGAACATGACTGAGGTTTGATTCTGGACACCTGTGTCCTGGGAACATGACTGAGGTTTGATTGTTGAAACCTGTGGCCTTCGAACATGACTCAGGTTGATTCTGGAACCATGTGTCCTGGGAATATGACTGAGGTTTGATTCTGGAAACCTTTGTCCTGGGAAAATGACTGAGGTTTCATTGTGGAAACATGTGGCCTGGGATCATGACTGACCTTTGATGGTGGAACACTCTGGCCTGGCAAAATGACTGAGGCTTGATTCTGGAGCCCTGTTTACTGGGAACATGACTGAGGTTTGATGGTGGAACCCTGTGGCCTGGGAACATGACTGGGATTTGATTTCTGAAACCTGTGTCCAGGGAACATGACTGAGGTTTTATTCTGGAACCCTGTGTCCTGGGAACACGACTGAGGTTTGATTCTGTAACCATGTGGCCTGGGAATATGACTGAGGTTTGATTCTGGAAACCATTGGCCTGGGAACATGACTGATGTTAGAATGTGGAATCCTGTGGCCTGGGAACATGACATCGGTTTGGAATCTGGTACCCTGTTGCCTGGGAACATGAAATCGGTTTGATTCTGTAAACCTGAGGTCTGGGAATATGACTGAGGTTTGATTGTGGTACCCTATGGCCTGGCAACATGACTGAGGTTTGATTCTGGATGCCTGTGGCCTGGGAACATGACTGAGGCATGATTCGGGAAACCTGTGGCCTGGGAACATGACATCTGTTTAGATTGTGGAATACTGTGCCCCGGGAACCTGACTGAGCCTTAGTTCTGGAACCCTGTGGACTGGGAACATGACTGAGGTTTTATTCTGGAACCCTGTAGCCTGGGACCTTAACTGAGGATTTATTCTGGAACCCTGTGGCCTGGGCACATGACAACGGTGGATTCTGGAACCCTGTGGACTAGGAACATGACTGAGGTTTTATTCTGGAACCTTGTAGCCTGGGAACATAACTGAGGAATGATTCTGGAACCCTGTGGCCTGGGAACATGACATGGGTGGATTCTGGAACCCTGAGGCCTGGTAACATGACATCTGTTTAGATTGTGGAATACTGTGCCCTGGGAACGTGACTGAGCCTTGGTTCTGGAACCCTGTGCACTGGGAACATGACTGACGTTTTATTCTGGAACCCTGTAGCCTGGGAACATAACTGAGGATTGATTATGGAACCCTGTGGCCTGGGAACATGACTGGGATTTGATTTCTGAAACCTGTGTCCAGGGAAAATGACTGAGGTTTTATTCTGGAACCCTGTGTCCTGGGAACACGACTGAGGTTTGATTCTGGAACCATGTGGCCTGGGAATATGACTTAGGTTTGATTCTGGAAACCATTGGCCTGGGAACATGACTGATGTTAGAGTGTGGAATCCTGTGCCCTGGGAACATGACATTGGTTTGGATTCTGGTACCCTGTTGCCTGGAAACATGAAATCGGTTTGATTCTGGAAACCTTAGGCCTGGGAATATGACTGAGGTTTGATGGTGGTACCCTATGGCCTGGCAACATGACTGAGGTTTGATTCTGGATCCCTGTGGCCTGGGAACATGACATCTGTTTAGATTGTGGAATACTGTGCCCCGGGAACCTGACTGAGCCTTGGTTCTGGACCCCTGTGGCCTGGGAACATGACTGAGGTTTTATTCTGGAACCCTGTGTCCTGTTAACATGACATGGGTGGATTCTGGAACCCTGAGGCCTGGGAACATGAAATCTGTTTAGATTGTGGAATACTGTGGCCTGGGAACTTGACTGAGCCTTGGTTCTGGAAACCTGTGGACTGGGAATATGACTGAGGTTTTATTCCGGAGCCGTGTAGCCTGGGAACATAACTGAGGATTCACTTTGGAACCCTGTGGCCCAGGAACATGACATGGGTGGATTCTGGAAACCTGAGGCCTTGGAACATGACATCTGTTTAGATTGTGAAATACTGTGGCCCGGGAACCTGACTGAGCCTTGGTTCTGGAACCCTGTGGACTGGGAACATGACTGAGGTTTTATTCTGGAACCCTGTGTCCTGGGAACATGACTTGGGTGGATTCTGGAACCTTGAGGCCTGGGAACATAAAATCTGTATATATTGTGGAATACTCTGGCCTGGGAACTTGACTGAGCCTTGGTTCTGGAAACCTGTGGACTGGGAATATGACTGAGGTTTTATTCTGGAGCCGTGTAGCCTGGGAACATAACTGAGGTTTGATTCTGGAACCCTGTGGCTTGGGAACATGACTGAGGTTTGTTTCTGGAACCCAGTTCCCTGGGAACATGACTGAGGTTTGATTCTGGACACCTGTGTCCTGGGAACAAGACTGAGGTTTGATTCTGGAACCCTGTGGCCTGGGAACATGATTGAGGTTTGTTTCTGGAAGCCTGTTCCCTGGGAACATGACTGAGGTTTGATTCTGGACACCTGTGTCCTGGGAACATGACTGAGGTTTGATTGTTGAAACCTGTGGCCTGCGAACATGACTCAGGTTTGATTCTGGAACCATGTGTCCTGGGAATATGACTGAGGTATGATTCTGGAAACCTTTGTCCTGGGAGAATGACTGAGGTTTCATTGTGGAAACATGTGGCCTGGGATCATGACTGAGGTTTGATGGTGGAACACTCTGGCCTGGCAAAATGACTGAGGCTTGATTCTGGAACCCTGTGGCCTGGGAACTTGACTGAGGTTGGATGGCAGAAACCTGTGGACTGGCAACATGACTGAGGTTTGATTGTGTAACCCTGTGCACGGGGACCATGACTGAGGCCTGAAACTGGAACCCCGTGGCGTGGGAACATGACATTGGTTTGATTCTGGAGCCCTGTTTACTGGGAACATGACTGAGGTTTCATGGTTGAATCCTGTGGCCTGGCAATATGACTTAGGTTTGATTTTGGAACACTCTGGCCTGGGAACATGACTGAGGCTTGATGGTGGAACCATGGCCTGGCAACAGGACTGAGGTTTGATTGTGGAACGCTCTGGCCTGGGAATATGACTGAGGTTTAATTGTGGAACCCTGTGGCCTGGGAACATGACTGGGATTTTATTTCTGAAACCTGTGTCCAGGGAACATGACTGAGGTTTTTTTCTGGAAACCTGTGTCTTGGGAACACGACTGAGTTTTTATTCTGGAACCATGTGGCCTGGGAATATGAGTGAGGTTTGATTCTGGAAACCATTGGCCTGGGAACATGACTGATGTTAGAGTGTGCAATCCTGAGGCCTGGGAACATGACATCGGTTTGGATTCTGGTACCCTGTTGCCTGGGAACACGAAATCGGTTTGATTCCGGAAATCTGAGGCCTGGCAACATGACTGAGGTTTGATTCTGGATCTCTGTGGACTGGGAAAATGACTGAGGCGTGATTCTGAAGACCTGTGGCCTGGAAACATGACATCTGTTTAGATTGTGGAATACTTTGGCCCGGGAACCTGACTGAGCCTTGGTTCTGGAACACTGTGCACTAGGAACATGACTGAGGATTTATTCTGGAACCCTGTGGCCTGGCCGCATGACATCGGTGGATTCTGGAACTCTGTGGCCTGGGAACCTGCGAACGGTTTGACTCTGGTCCCCTGTGCCCTGGGAACATGTATGAGGTTTGATGGTGGAAACCTGTGGCCTGGCAACATGACTGAGGATTGATTCTGGAAGACTGTGGCCAGGGAACATGATATCGGGTTGATTCTGGAAACCTGTGTCCTGGGAACAAGATTGAAGTTTGATTCTGGAACCCTGTGGCCTGGGAACATGACTGAGGTTTGTTTCTGGAAGCCTGTTCCCTGGGAACATGACTGCGGTTTGATTCTGGACACCTGTGTCCTGGGAACAAGACTGAGGTTTAATTCTGCAACCCTGTGGCTTGGGAACATGACTGAGGTTTGTTTCTGGAAGCCTGTTCTCTGGGAACATGACTGAGGTTTGATTCTGGACACCTGTGTCCTGGGAAGATGACTGAGGTTTGATTGTTGAAACCTGTGGCCTTCGAACATGACTCAGGTTGATTCTGGAACCATGTGTCCTGGGAATATGACTGAGGTTTGATTCTGGAAACCTTTGTCCTGGGAAAATGACTGAGGTTTCATTGTGGAAACATGTGGCCTGGGATCATGACTGAGATTTGATGGTGGAACGCTCTGGCCTGGCAAAATGACTGAGGCTTGATTCTGGAGCCCTGTTTACTGGGAACATGACTGAGGTTTGATGGCAGAAACCTGTGGACTGGCAACATGACTGAGGTTTGATTTGGAACCCTGTGCACGGGGACCATGACTGAGGCCTGATACTGGAACCCCGTGGCATGGGAACATGACATTGGTTTGATTCTGGAGCCCTGTTTACTGGGAACATGAGTGAGGTTTCATGGTTGAATCGTGTGGCCTGGCAACATGATTGAGGTTTGATAGTGGAACCCTCAGGCTTGGGAACATGAGTGAGGCTTGATGGTGGAACACTGTGGCCTGGCAATATGCCTGAGGTTTGATGGTGGAACCCTGTGGCTTGGCAAGATGACTTAGGTTAGATTGTGGAACACTTTGACCTGGGAACATGACTGAGGCTTGATTGTGGAACCGTGGCCTGGCAACAGGACTGAGGTTTGATTGTGGAACCCTCTGGCCTGGGAATATGATTGAGGTTTAATTGTGGAACCCTGTGGCCTGGGAACATGACTGGGATTTGATTTCTGAAACCTGTGTCCAGGGAACATGACTGAGGTTTTATTCTGGAACCCTGTGTCCTGGGAACACGACTGAGGTTTGATTCTGTAACCATGTGGCCTGGGAATATGACTGAGGTTTGATTCTGGAAACCATTGGCCTAGGAACATGACTGATGTTAGAATGTGGAATCCTGTGGCCTGGGAACATGACATCGGTTTGGATTCTGGTACCCTGTTGCCTGGGAACATGAAATCGGTTTGATTCTGTAAACCTGAGGTCTGGGAATATGACTGATGTTTGATTGTGGTACCCTATGGCCTGGCAACATGACTGAGGTTTGATTCTGGATGCCTGTGGCCTGGGAACATGACTGAGGCATGATTCTGGAAACCTGTGTCCTGGGAACTTGACATCTGTTTAGATTGTGGAATACTGTGCCCCGGGAACCTGACTGAGCCTTGGTTCTGGAACCCTGTGGACTGGGAACATGACTGAGGTTTTATTCTGGAACCCTGTAGCCTGGGACCATAACTGAGGATTGATTCTGGAACCCTGTGGCCTGGGCACATGACAACGGTGGATTCTGGAAGCCTGTGGACTAGGAACATGACTGAGGTTTTATTGTGGAACCTTGTAGCCTGGGAACATAACTGAGGATTGATTCTGGAACCCTGTGGCCTGGGAACATGACATGGGTGGATTCTGGAACCCTGAGGCCTGGGAACATGACATCTGTTTAGATTGTGGAATACTGCGCCCTGGGAAAGTGACTGAGCCTTGGTTCTGGAACCCTGTGGACTGGGAACATGACTGACGTTTTATTCTGGAACCCTGTAGCCTGGGACCATAACTGAGGATTGATTCTGGAACCCTGTGGCCTGGGAACATGACTGGGATTTGATTTCTGAAACCTGTGTCCAGGGAACATGACTGAGGTTTTATTCTGGAACCGTGTGTCCTGGGAACACGACTGAGGTTTGATTCTGGAACCATGTGGCCTGGGAATATGACTTAGGTTTGATTCTGGAAACCATTGGCCTGGGAACATGACTGATGTTAGAGTGTGGAATCCTGTGCCCTGGGAACATGACATCGGTTTGGATTCTGGTACCCTGTTGCCTGGAAACATGAAATCGGTTTGATTCTGGAAACCTTAGGCCTGGGAATATGACTGAGGTTTGATGGTGGTACCCTATGGCCTGGCAACATGACTGAGGTTTGATTCTGGAGCCGTGTAGCCTGGGAACATAACTGAGGATTCACTTTGGAACCCTGTGGCCCAGGAACATGACATGGGTGGATTCTGGAAACCTGAGGCCTTGGAACATGACATCTGTTTAGATTGTGGAATACTGTGGCCCGGGAACCTGACTGAGCCTTGGTTCTGGAACCCTGTGGACTGGGAACATGACTGAGGTTTTATTCTGGAACCCTGTAGCCTGGGAACATAACTCAGGATTGATTCTGGAAGCCTGTGGCCTGGGAACATGACATCGGTGGATTCTGGAACACTGTGGCCTGGGGACATGCGAACGGTTTGACTCTGGAACCCTGTGGCCTGGGAACACAAAATCGGTTTGATTCCGGAAATCTCAGGCCTGGCAACATGACTGAGGTTTGATTCTGGATCTCTGTGGCCTGGGAAAATGACTGAGGCGTGATTCTGAAGACCTGTGGCCTGGAAACATGACATCTGTTTAGATTGTGGAATACTTTGGCCCGGGAACCTGACTGAGCCTTGGTTCTGGAACACTGTGCACTAGGAACATGACTGAGGTTTTATTCTGGAACCCTGTAGCCTGGGAACATAACTGAGGATTGATTCTGGAACCCTGTGGCCTGGGAACATAACATGGGTGGATTCTGGAACCCTGAGGCCTGGGAACAAGACATCTGTTTAGATTGTGGAATACTGTGACCCGGGAACCTGACTGAGCCTTGGTTCTGGAACCCGATGTACTGGGAATATGACTGAGGTTTTATTCTGGAACCCTGTGGCCTGGGAACATAACTGAGGATTGATTCTGGAACCCTGTGGCCTGGGAACATGACATGGGTGGATTCTGGAACCCTGAGGCCTGGGAACATGACATCTGTTTAGATTGTGGAATACTGTGCCCCGGGTACCTGACTGAACCTTGATTCTGGAACCCTGTGGACTGGGAACATGACTGAGGTTTTATTCCGGAACCCTATAGCCTGGGAACATAACTGAGGATTGATTCTGGAACCCTGTGGCCTGGCCGCATGACATCGGTGGATTCTGGAACTCTGTGGCCTGGGAACCTGCGAACGGTTTGACTCTGGAACCCTGTGGCCTGGGAACATGTCTGAGGTTTGATGGTGGAAACCTGTGGCCTGGCAACATGACTGAGGATTGATTCTGGAAGACTGTGGCCAGGGAACATGATATCGGGTTGATTCTGGAAACCTGTGTCCTGGGAACAAGACTGAAGTTTGATTCTGGAACCCTGTGGCCTGGGAACATGACTGAGGTTTGTTTCTGGAAGCCTGTTCCCTGGGAACATGACTGCGGTTTGATTCTGGACACCTGTGTCCTGGGAACAAGACTGAGGTTTGATTCTGCAACCCTGTGGCTTGGGAACATGACTGAGGTTTGTTTCTGGAAGCCTGTTCTCAGGGAACATGACTGAGGTTTGATTCTGGACACCTGTGTCCTGGGAACATGACTGAGGTTTGATTGTTGAAACCTGTGGCCTTCGAACATGACTCAGGTTGATTCTGGAACCATGTGTCCTGGGAATATGACTGAGGTTTGATTCTGGAAACCTTTGTCCTGGGAAAATGACTGAGGTTTCATTGTGGAAACATGTGGCCTGGGATTATGACTGAGGTTTGATGGTGGAACACTCTGGCCTGGCAAAATGACTGAGGCTTGATTCTGGAGCCCTGTTTACTGGGAACATGACTGAGGTTTGATGGCAGAAACCTGTGGACTGGCAACATGACTGAGGTTTGATTTGGAACCCTGTGCATGGGGACCATGACTGAGGCCTGATACTGGAACCCCGTGGCATGGGAACATGACATTGGTTTAATTCTGGAGCCCTGTTTACTGGGAACATGACTGAGGTTTCATGGTTGAATCCTGTGGCCTGGCAACATGATTGAGGTTTGATACTGGAACCCTCAGGCTTGGGAACATGAGTGAGGCTTGATGGTGGAACACTGTGGCCTGGCAATATGCCTGAGGTTTGATGGTGGAACCCTGTGGCTTGGCAAGATGACTTAGGTTAGATTGTGGAACACTCTGACCTGGGAACATGACTGAGGCTTGAAGGTGGAACCGTGGCCTGGCAAAAGGACTGAGGTTTGATTGTGGAACCCTCTGGCCTGGGAATATGACTGAGGTTTAATTGTGGAACCCTGTGGCCTGGGAATATGACTGGGATTTGATTTCTGAAACCTGTGTCCAGGGAACATGACTGAGGTTTTATTCTGGAACCCTGTGTCCTGGGAACACGACTGAGGTTTGATTCTGTAACCATGTGGCCTGGGAATATGACTGAGGTTTGATTCTGGAAACCATTGGCCTGGGAACATGACTGATGTTAGAATGTGGAATCCTGTGGCCTGGGAACATGACATCGGTTTGGATTCTGGTACCCTGTTGCCTGGGAACATGAAATCGGTTTGATTCTGTAAACCTGAGGTCTGGGAATATGACTGAGGTTTGATTGTGGTACCCTATGGCCTGGCAACATGACAGAGGTTTGATTCTGGATGCCTGTGGCCTGGGAACATGACTGAGGCATGATTCTGGAAACCTGTGGCCTGGGAACATGACATCTGTTTAGATTGTGGAATACTGTGCCCCGGGAACCTGACTGAGCCTTGGTTCTGGAACCCTGTGGACTGGGAACATGACTGAGGTTTTATTCTGGAACCCTGTAGCCTGGGACCATAACTGAGGATTGATTCTGGAACCCTGTGGCCTGGGCACATGACAACGGTGGATTCTGGAAGCCTGTGGACTAGGAACATGACTGAGGATTTATTCTGGAACCTTGTAGCCTGGGAACATAACTGAGGATTGATTCTGGAACCCTGTGGCCTGGGAACATGACATGGGTGGATTCTGGAACCCTGAGGCCTGGGAACATGACATCTGTTTAGATTGTGGAATACTGTGCCCTGGGAACGTGACTGAGCCTTGGTTCTGGAACCCTGTGGACTGGGAACATGACTGACGTTTTATTCTGGAACCCTGTAGCCTGGGAACATAACTGAGGATTGATTCTGGAACCCTGTGGACTGGGAACATGACTGGGATTTGATTGCTGAAACCTGTGTCCAGGGAAAATGACTGAGGTTTTATTCTGGAACCCTGTGGCCTGGGAACACGACTGAGGTTTGATTCTGGAACCATGCGGCCTGAGAATATGACTTAGGTTTGATTCTGGAAACCTTAGGCCTGGGAATATGACTGAGGTTTGATGGTGGTACCCTATGCCTGGCAACATGACTGAGGTTTGATTCTGGATCCCTGTGGCCTGGGAACATGACATCTGTTTAGATTGTGGAATACTGTGCCCCGGGAACCTGACTGAGCCTTGGTTCTGGACCCCTGTGGACTAGGAACATGACTGAGGTTTTATTCTGGAACCCTGTGTCCTGTTAACATGACATGGGTGGATTCTGGAACCCTGAGGCCTGGGAACATGAAATCTGTTTAGATTGTGGAATACTGTGGCCTGGGAACTTGACTGAGCCTTGGTTCTGGAAACCTGTGGACTGGGAATATGACTGAGGTTTTATTCTGGAGCCGTGTAGCCTGGGAACATAACTGAGGATTCACTTTGGAACCCTGTGGCCCAGGAACATGACATGGGTGGATTCTGGAAACCTGAGGCCTTGGAACATGACATCTGTTTAGACTGTGGAATACTGTGGCCCGGGAACCTGACTGAGCCTTGGTTCTGGAACCCTGTAGCCTGGGAACAAGACTGAGGTTTGATTCTGGAACCCTGTGGCTTGGGAACATGACTGAGGTTTGTTTCTGGAAGCCAGTTCCCTGGGAACATGACTGAGGTTTGATTCTGGACACCTGTGTCCTGGGAACAAGACTGAGGTTTGATTCTGGAACCCTGTGGCCTGGGAACATGATTGAGGTTTGTTTCTGGAAGCCTGTTCCCTGGGAACATGACTGAGGTTTGATTCTGGACACCTGTGTCCTGGGAATATGACTGAGGTTTGATTGTTGAAACCTGTGGCCTGCGAACATGACTCAGGTTTGATTCTGGAACCATGTGTCCTGGGAATATGACTGAGGTATGATTCTGGAAACCTTTGTCCTGGGAGAATGACTGAGGTTTCATTGTGGAAACATGTGGCCTGGGATCATGACTGAGGTTTGATGGTGGAACACTCTGGCCTGGCAAAATGACTGAGGCTTGATTCTGGAACCCTGTGGCCTGGGAACTTGACTGAGGTTGGATGGCAGAAACCTGTGGACTGGCAACATGACTGAGGTTTGATTGTGTAACCCTGTGCACGGGGACCATGACTGAGGCCTGAAACTGGAACCCCGTGGCGTGGGAACATGACATTGGTTTGATTCTGGAGCCCTGTTTACTGGGAACATGACTGAGGTTTCATGGTTGAATCCTGTGGCCTGGCAATATGACTTAGGTTTGATTGTGGAACACTCTGGCCTGGGAACATGACTGAGGCTTGATGGTGGAACCATGGCCTGGCAACAGGACTGAGGTTTGATTGTGGAACGCTCTGGCCTGGGAATATGACTGAGGTTTAATTGTGGAACCCTGTGGCCTGGGATCATGACTGGGATTTTATTTCTGAAACCTGTGTCCAGGGAACATGACTGAGGTTTTTTTCTGGAAACCTGTGTCTTGGGAACACGACTGAGTTTTTATTCTGGAACCATGTGGCCTGGGAATATGAGTGAGGTTTGATTCTGGAAACCATTGGCCTGGGAACATGACTGATGTTAGAGTGTGCAATCCTGAGGCCTGGGAACATGACATCGGTTTGGATTCTGGTACCCTGTTGCCTGGGAACACGAAATCGGTTTGATTCCGGAAATCTGAGGCCTGGCAACATGACTGAGGTTTGATTCTGGATCTCTGTGGACTGGGAAAATGACTGAGGCGTGATTCTGAAGACCTGTGGCCTGGAAACATGACATCTGTTTAGATTGTGGAATACTTTGGCCCGGGAACCTGACTGAACCTTGGTTCTGGAACACTGTGCACTAGGAACATGACTGAGGATTTATTCTGGAACCCTGTGGCCTGGCCGCATGACATCGGTGGATTCTGGAACTCTGTGGCCTGGGAACCTGCGAACGGTTTGACTCTGGTCCCCTGTGGCCTGGGAACATGTATGAGGTTTGATGGTGGAAACCTGTGGCCTGGCAACATGACTGAGGATTGATTCTGGAAGACTGTGGCCAGGGAACATGATATCGGGTTGATTCTGGAAACCTGTGTCCTGGGAACAAGACTGAAGTTTGATTCTGGAACCCTGTGGCCTGGGAACATGACTGAGGTTTGTTTCTGGAAGCCTGTTCCCTGGGAACATGACTGCGGTTTGATTCTGGACACCTGTGTCCTGGGAACAAGACTGAGGTTTAATTATGCAACCCTGTGGCTTGGGAACATGACTGAGGTTTGTTTCTGGAAGCCTGTTCTCTGGGAACATGACTGAGGTTTGATTCTGGACACCTGTGTCCTGGGAAGATGACTGAGGTTTGATTGTTGAAACCTGTGGCCTTCGAACATGACTCAGGTTGATTCTGGAACCATGTGTCCTGGGAATATGACTGAGGTTTGATTCTGGAAACCTTTGTCCTGGGAAAATGACTGAGGTTTCATTGTGGAAACATGTGGCCTGGGATCATGACTGAGATTTGATGGTGGAACGCTCTGGCCTGGCAAAATGACTGAGGCTTGATTCTGGAGCCCTGTTTACTGGGAACATGACTGAGGTTTGATGGCAGAAACCTGTGGACTGGCAACATGACTGAGGTTTGATTTGGAACCCTGTGCACGGGGACCATGACTGAGGCCTGATACTGGAACCCCGTGGCATGGGAACATGACATTGGTTTGATTCTGGAGCCCTGTTTACTGGGAACATGAGTGAGGTTTCATGGTTGAATCCTGTGGCCTGGCAACATGATTGAGGTTTGATAGTGGAACCCTCAGGCTTGGGAACATGAGTGAGGCTTGATGGTGGAACACTGTGGCCTGGCAATATGCCTGAGGTTTGATGGTGGAACCCTGTGGCTTGGCAAGATGACTTAGGTTAGATTGTGGAACACTTTGACCTGGGAACATGACTGAGGCTTGATTGTGGAACCGTGGCCTGGCAACAGGACTGAGGTTTGATTGTGGAACCCTCTGGCCTGGGAATATGATTGAGGTTTAATTGTGGAACCCTGTGGCCTGGGAACATGACTGGGATTTGATTTCTGAAACCTGTGTCCAGGGAACATGACTGAGGTTTTATTCTGGAACCCTGTGTCCTGGGAACACGACTGAGGTTTGATTCTGTAACCATGTGGCCTGGGAATATGACTGAGGTTTGATTCTGGAAACCATTGGCCTAGGAACATGACTGATGTTAGAATGTGGAATCCTGTGGCCTGGGAACATGACATCGGTTTGGATTCTGGTACCCTGTTGCCTGGGAACATGAAATCGGTTTGATTCTGTAAACCTGAGGTCTGGGAATATGACTGATGTTTGATTGTGGTACCCTATGGCCTGGCAACATGACTGAGGTTTGATTCTGGATGCCTGTGGCCTGGGAACATGACTGAGGCATGATTCTGGAAACCTGTGTCCTGGGAACTTGACATCTGTTTAGATTGTGGAATACTGTGCCCCGGGAACCTGACTGAGCCTTGGTTCTGGAACCCTGTGGACTGGGAACATGACTGAGGTTTTATTCTGGAACCCTGTAGCCTGGGACCATAACTGAGGATTGATTCTGGAACCCTGTGGCCTGGGCACATGACAACGGTGGATTCTGGAAGCCTGTGGACTAGGAACATGACTGAGGTTTTATTGTGGAACCTTGTAGCCTGGGAACATAACTGAGGATTGATTCTGGAACCCTGTGGCCTGGGAACATGACATGGGTGGATTCTGGAACCCTGAGGCCTGGGAACATGACATCTGTTTAGATTGTGGAATACTGCGCCCTGGGAAAGTGACTGAGCCTTGGTTCTGGAACCCTGTGGACTGGGAACATGACTGACGTTTTATTCTGGAACCCTGTAGCCTGGGAACATAACTGAGGATTGATTCTGGAACCCTGTGGCCTGGGAACATGACTGGGATTTGATTTCTGAAACCTGTGTCCAGGGAACATGACTGAGGTTTTATTCTGGAACCGTGTGTCCTGGGAACACGACTGAGGTTTGATTCTGGAACCATGTGGCCTGGGATTATGACTTAGGTTTGATTCTGGAAACCATTGGCCTGGGAACATGACTGATGTTAGAGTGTGGAATCCTGTGCCCTGGGAACATGACATCGGTTTGGATTCTGGTACCCTGTTGCCTGGAAACATGAAATCGGTTTGATTCTGGAAACCTTAGGCCTGGGAATATGACTGAGGTTTGATGGTGGTACCCTATGGCCTGGCAACATGACTGAGGTTTGATTCTGGAGCCGTGTAGCCTGGGAACATAACTGAGGATTCACTTTGGAACCCTGTGGCCCAGGAACATGACATGGGTGGATTCTGGAAACCTGAGGCCTTGGAACATGACATCTGTTTAGATTGTGGAATACTGTGGCCCGGGAACCTGACTGAGCCTTGGTTCTGGAACCCTGTGGACTGGGAACATGACTGAGGTTTTATTCTGGAACCCTGTAGCCTGGGAACATAACTCAGGATTGATTCTGGAAGCCTGTGGCCTGGGAACATGACATCGGTGGATTCTGGAACACTGTGGCCTGGGGACATGCGAACGGTTTGACTCTGGAACCCTGTGGCCTGGGAACACAAAATCGGTTTGATTCCGGAAATCTCAGGCCTGGCAACATGACTGAGGTTTGATTCTGGATCTCTGTGGCCTGGGAAAATGACTGAGGCGTGATTCTGAAGACCTGTGGCCTGGAAACATGACATCTGTTTAGATTGTGGAATACTTTGGCCCGGGAACCTGACTGAGCCTTGGTTCTGGAACACTGTGCACTAGGAACATGACTGAGGTTTTATTCTGGAACCCTGTAGCCTGGGAACATAACTGAGGATTGATTCTGGAACCCTGTGGCCTGGGAACATAACATGGGTGGATTCTGGAACCCTGAGGCCTGGGAACAAGACATCTGTTTAGATTGTGGAATACTGTGACCCGGGAACCTGACTGAGCCTTGGTTCTGGAACCCGATGTACTGGGAATATGACTGAGGTTTTATTCTGGAACCCTGTGGCCTGGGAACATAACTGAGGATTGATTCTGGAACCCTGTGGCCTGGGAACATGACATGGGTGGATTCTGGAACCCTGAGGCCTGGGAACATGACATCTGTTTAGATTGTGGAATACTGTGCCCCGGGTACCTGACTGAGCCTTGATTCTGGAACCCTGTGGACTGGGAACATGACTGAGGTTTTATTCCGGAACCCTATAGCCTGGGAACATAACTGAGGATTGATTCTGGAACCCTGTGGCCTGGCCGCATGACATCGGTGGATTCTGGAACTCTGTGGCCTGGGAACCTGCGAACGGTTTGACTCTGGAACCCTGTGGCCTGGGAACATGTCTGAGGTTTGATGGTGGAAACCTGTGGCCTGGCAACATGACTGAGGATTGATTCTGGAAGACTGTGGCCAGGGAACATGATATCTGGTTGATTCTGGAAACCTGTGTCCTGGGAACAAGACTGAAGTTTGATTCTGGAACCCTGTTGCCTGGGAACATGACTGAGGTTTGTTTCTGGAAGCCTGTTCCCTGGGAACATGACTGCGGTTTGATTCTGGACACCTGTGTCCTGGGAACAAGACTGAGGTTTGATTCTGCAACCCTGTGGCTTGGGAACATGACTGAGGTTTGTTTCTGGAAGCCTGTTCTCAGGGAACATGACTGAGGTTTGATTCTGGACACCTGTGTCCTGGGAACATGACTGAGGTTTGATTGTTGAAACCTGTGGCCTTCGAACATGACTCAGGTTGATTCTGGAACCATGTGTCCTGGGAATATGACTGAGGTTTGATTCTGGAAACCTTTGTCCTGGGAAAATGACTGAGGTTTCATTGTGGAAACATGTGGCCTGGGATTATGACTGAGGTTTGATGGTGGAACACTCTGGCCTGGCAAAATGACTGAGGCTTGATTCTGGAGCCCTGTTTACTGGGAACATGACTGAGGTTTGATGGCAGAAACCTGTGGACTGGCAACATGACTGAGGTTTGATTTGGAACCCTGTGCATGGGGACCATGACTGATGCCTGATACTGGAACCCCGTGGCATGGGAACATGACATTGGTTTAATTCTGGAGCCCTGTTTACTGGGAACATGACTGAGGTTTCATGGTTGAATCCTGTGGCCTGGCAACATGATTGAGGTTTGATACTGGAACCCTCAGGCTTGGGAACATGAGTGAGGCTTGATGGTGGAACACTGTGGCCTGGCAATATGCCTGAGGTTTGATGGTGGAACCCTGTGGCTTGGCAAGATGACTTAGGTTAGATTGTGGAACACTCTGACCTGGGAACATGACTGAGGCTTGAAGGTGGAACCGTGGCCTGGCAAAAGGACTGAGGTTTGATTGTGGAACCCTCTGGCCTGGGAATATGACTGAGGTTTAATTGTGGAACCCTGTGGCCTGGGAATATGACTGGGATTTGATTTCTGAAACCTGTGTCCAGGGAACATGACTGAGGTTTTATTCTGGAACCCTGTGTCCTGGGAACACGACTGAGGTTTGATTCTGTAACCATGTGGCCTGGGAATATGACTGAGGTTTGATTCTGGAAACCATTGGCCTGGGAACATGACTGATGTTAGAATGTGGAATCCTGTGGCCTGGGAACATGACATCGGTTTGGATTCTGGTACCCTGTTGCCTGGGAACATGAAATCGGTTTGATTCTGTAAACCTGAGGTCTGGGAATATGACTGAGGTTTGATTGTGGTACCCTATGGCCTGGCAACATGACAGAGGTTTGATTCTGGATGCCTGTGGCCTGGGAACATGACTGAGGCATGATTCTGGAAACCTGTGGCCTGGGAACATGACATCTGTTTAGATTGTGGAATACTGTGCCCCGGGAACCTGACTGAGCCTTGGTTCTGGAACCCTGTGGACTGGGAACATGACTGAGGTTTTATTCTGGAACCCTGTAGCCTGGGACCATAACTGAGGATTGATTCTGGAACCCTGTGGCCTGGGCACATGACAACGGTGGATTCTGGAAGCCTGTGGACTAGGAACATGACTGAGGATTTATTCTGGAACCTTGTAGCCTGGGAACATAACTGAGGATTGATTCTGGAACCCTGTGGCCTGGGAACATGACATGGGTGGATTCTGGAACCCTGAGGCCTGGGAACATGACATCTGTTTAGATTGTGGAATACTGTGCCCTGGGAACGTGACTGAGCCTTGGTTCTGGAACCCTGTGGACTGGGAACATGACTGACGTTTTATTCTGGAACCCTGTAGCCTGGGAACATAACTGAGGATTGATTCTGGAACCCTGTGGACTGGGAACATGACTGGGATTTGATTGCTGAAACCTGTGTCCAGGGAAAATGACTGAGGTTTTATTCTGGAACCCTGTGGCCTGGGAACACGACTGAGGTTTGATTCTGGAACCATGCGGCCTGAGAATATGACTTAGGTTTGATTCTGGAAACCATTGGCCTGGGAACATGACTGATGTTAGAGTGTGGAATCATGTGCCCTGGGAACATGACATCGGTTTGGATTCTGGTACCCTGTTGCCTGGAAACATGAAATCGGTTTGATTCTGGAAACCTTAGGCCTGGGAATATGACTGAGGTTTGATGGTGGTACCCTATGCCTGGCAACATGACTGAGGTTTGATTCTGGATCCCTGTGGCCTGGGAACATGACATCTGTTTAGATTGTGGAATACTGTGCCCCGGGAACCTGACTGAGCCTTGGTTCTGGACCCCTGTGGACTAGGAACATGACTGAGGTTTTATTCTGGAACCCTGTGTCCTGTTAACATGACATGGGTGGATTCTGGAACCCTGAGGCCTGGGAACATGAAATCTGTTTAGATTGTGGAATACTGTGGCCTGGGAACTTGACTGAGCCTTGGTTCTGGAAACCTGTGGACTGGGAATATGACTGAGGTTTTATTCTGGAGCCGTGTAGCCTGGGAACATAACTGAGGATTCACTTTGGAACCCTGTGGCCCAGGAACATGACATGGGTGGATTCTGGAAACCTGAGGCCTTGGAACATGACATCTGTTTAGACTGTGGAATACTGTGGCCCGGGAACCTGACTGAGCCTTGGTTCTGGAACCCTGTAGCCTGGGAACAAGACTGAGGTTTGATTCTGGAACCCTGTGGCTTGGGAACATGACTGAGGTTTGTTTCTGGAAGCCAGTTCCCTGGGAACATGACTGAGGTTTGATTCTGGACACCTGTGTCCTGGGAACAAGACTGAGGTTTGATTCTGGAACCCTGTGGCCTGGGAACATGATTGAGGTTTGTTTCTGGAAGCCTGTTCCCTGGGAACATGACTGAGGTTTGATTCTGGACACCTGTGTCCTGGGAACATGACTGAGGTTTGATTGTTGAAACCTGTGGCCTGCGAACATGACTCAGGTTTGATTCTGGAACCATGTGTCCTGGGAATATGACTGAGGTATGATTCTGGAAACCTTTGTCCTGGGAGAATGACTGAGGTTTCATTGTGGAAACATGTGGCCTGGGATCATGACTGAGGTTTGATGGTGGAACACTCTGGCCTGGCAAAATGACTGAGGCTTGATTCTGGAACCCTGTGGCCTGGGAACTTGACTGAGGTTGGATGGCAGAAACCTGTGGACTGGCAACATGACTGAGGTTTGATTGTGTAACCTTGTGCACGGGGACCATGACTGAGGCCTGATACTGGAACCCCGTGGCGTGGGAACATGACATTGGTTTGATTCTGGAGCCCTGTTTACTGGGAACATGACTGAGGTTTCATGGTTGAATCCTGTGGCCTGGCAATATGACTTAGGTTTGATTGTGGAACACTCTGGCCTGGGAACATGACTGAGGCTTGATGGTGGAACCATGGCCTGGCAACAGGACTGAGGTTTGATTGTGGAACGCTCTGGCCTGGGAATATGACTGAGGTTTAATTGTGGAACCCTGTGGCATGGGAACATGACTGGGATTTTATTTCTGAAACCTGTGTCCAGGGAACATGACTGAGGTTTTTTTCTGGAAACCTGTGTCTTGGGAACACGACTGAGTTTTTATTCTGGAACCATGTGGCCTGGGAATATGAGTGAGGTTTGATTCTGGAAACCATTGGCCTGGGAACATGACTGATGTTAGAGTGTGCAATCCTGAGGCCTGGGAACATGACATCGGTTTGGATTCTGGTACCCTGTTGCCTGGGAACACGAAATCGGTTTGATTCCGGAAATTTGAGGCCTGGCAACATGACTGAGGTTTGATTCTGGATCTCTGTGGACTGGGAAAATGACTGAGGCGTGATTCTGAAGACCTGTGGCCTGGAAACATGACATCTGTTTAGATTGTGGAATACTTTGGCCCGGAAACCTGACTGAGCCTTGGTTCTGGAACACTGTGCACTAGGAACATGACTGAGGATTTATTCTGGAACCCTGTGGCCTGGCCGCATGACATCGGTGGATTCTGGAACTCTGTGGCCTGGGAACCTGCGAACGGTTTGACTCTGGTCCCCTGTGGCCTGGGAACATGTATGAGGTTTGATGGTGGAAACCTGTGGCCTGGCAACATGACTGAGGATTGATTCTGGAAGACTGTGGCCGGGGAACATGATATCTGGTTGATTCTGGAAACCTGTGTCCTGGGAACAAGACTGAAGTTTGATTCTGGAACCCTGTGGCCTGGGAACATGACTGAGGTTTGTTTCTGGAAGCCTGTTCCCTGGGAACATGACTGCGGTTTGATTCTGGACACCTGTGTCCTGGGAACAAGGCTGAGGTTTGATTCTGCAACCCTGTGGCTTGGGAACATGACTGAGGTTTGTTTCTGGAAGCCTGTTCTCTGGGAACATGACTGAGGTTTGATTCTGGACACCTGTGTCCTGGGAACATGACTGAGGTTTGATTGTTGAAACCTGTGGCCTTCGAACATGACTCAGGTTGATTCTGGAACCATGTGTCCTGGGAATATGACTGAGGTTTGATTCTGGAAACCTTTGTCCTGGGAAAATGACTGAGGTTTCATTGTGGAAACATGTGGCCTGGGATCATGACTGAGGTTTGATGGTGGAACACTCTGGCCTGGCAAAATGACTGAGGCTTGATTCTGGAGCCCTGTTTACTGGGAACATGACTGAGGTTTGATGGCAGAAACCTGTGGACTGGCAACATGACTGAGGTTTGATTTGGAACCCTGTGCACGGGGACCATGACTGAGGCCTGATACTGGAACCCCGTGGCATGGGAACATGACACTGGTTTGATTCTGGAGCCCTGTTTACTGGGAACATGACTGAGGTTTCATGGTTGAATCCTGTGGCCTGGCAACATGATTGAGGTTTGATAGTGGAACCCTCAGGCTTGGGAACATGAGTGAGGCTTGATGGTGGATCCCTGTGGCCTGGCAATATGCCTGAGGTTTGATGGTGGAACCCTGTGGCTTGGCAAGATGACTTAGGTTAGATTGTGGAACACTCTGACCTGGGAACATGACTGAGGCTTGATGGTGGAACCGTGGCCTGGCAACAGGACTGAGGTTTGATTGTGGAACCCTCTGGCCTGGGAATATGATTGAGGTTTAATTGTGGAACCCTGTGTCCTGGGAACACGACTGAGGTTTGATTCTGTAACCATGTGGCCTGGGAATATGACTGAGGTTTGATTCTGGAAACCATTGGCCTGGGAACATGACTGATGTTAGAATGTGGAATCCTGTGGCCTGGGAACATGACATCGGTTTGGATTCTGGTACCCTGTTGCCTGGGAACATATAATCGGTTTGATTCTGTAAACCTGAGGTCTGGGAATATGACTGAGGTTTGATTGTGGTACCCTATGGCCTGGCAACATGACTGAGGTTTGATTCTGGATGCCTGTGGCCTGGGAACATGACTGAGGCATGATTCTGGAAACCTGTGGCCTGGGAACATGACATCTGTTTAGATTGTGGAATACTGTGCCCCGGGAACCTGACTGAGCCTTGATTCTGGAACCCTGTGGACTGGGAACATGACTGAGGTTTTATTCTGGAACCCTGTAGCCTGGGACCATAACTGAGGATTGATTCTGGAACCCTGTGGCCTGGGCACATGACAACTGTGGATTCTGGAACCCTGTGGACTAGGAACATGACTGAGGTTTTATTCTGGAACCTTGTAGCCTGGGAACATAACTGAGGATTGATTCTGGAACCCTGTGGCCTGGGAACATGACATGGGTGGATTCTGGAACCCTGAGGCCTGGTAACATGACATCTGTTTAGATTGTGGAATACTGTGCCCTGGGAACGTGACTGAGCCTTGGTTCTGGAACCCTGTGGACTGGGAACATGACTGACGTTTTATTCTGGAACCCTGTAGCCTGGGAACATAACTGAGGATTGATTCTGGAACCCTGTGGCCTGGGAACATGACTGGGATTTGATTTCTGAATCCTGTGTCCAGGGAAAATGACTGAGGTTTTATTCTGGAACCCTGTGTCCTGGGAACACGACTGAGGTTTGATTCTGGAACCATGTGGCCTGGGAATGTGACTTAGGTTTGATTCTGGAAACCATTGGCCTGGGAACATGACTGATGTTAGAGTGTGGAATCCTGTGCCCTGGGAACATGACATCGGTTTGGATTCTGGTACCCTGTTGCCTGGAAACATGAAATCGGTTTGATTCTGGAAACCTTAGGCCTGGGAACATGACATCTGTTTAGATTGTGGAATACTGTGCCCCGGGAAACTGACTGAGCCTTGGCTCTGGACCCCTGTGGACTGGGAACATGACTGAGGTTTTATTCTGGAACCCTGTGTCCTGTTAACATGACATGGGTGGATTCTGGAACACTGAGGCCTGGGAACATGAAATCTGTTTAGATTGTGGAATACTGTGGCCTGGGAACTTGACTGAGCCTTGGTTCTGGAAACCTGTGGACTGGGAATATGACTGAGGATTTATTCTGGAGCCGTGTAGCCTGGGAACATAACTGAGGATTCACTTTGGAACCCTGTGGCCCAGGAACATGACATGGGTGGATTCTGGAAACCTGAGGCCTTGGAACATGAAATCTGTTTAGATTGTGGAATACTGTGGCCCGGGAAACTGACTGAGCCTTGGTTCTGGAACCCTGTGGACTGGGAACATGACTGAGGGTTTATTCTGGAACCCTGTAGCCTGGGAACATAACTGAGGATTGATTCTGGAAGCCTGTGGCCTGGGAACATGACATCGGTGGATTCTGGAACACTGTGGCCTGGGAACCTGCGAACGGTTTGACTCTGGAACCCTGTGGCCTGGGGACACGAAATCGGTTTGATTCCGGAAATCTGAGGCCTGGCAACATGACTGAGGTTTGATTCTGGATCTCTGTGGCCTGGGAAAATGACTGAGGCGTGATTCTGAAGACCTGTGGCCTGGAAACATGACATCTGTTTAGATTGTGGAATACTTTGGTCCGGGAACCTGACTGAGCCTTGGTTCTGGAACACTGTGCACTAGGAACATGACTGAGGTTTTATTCTGGAACCCTGTAGCCTGGGAACATAACTGAGGATTGATTCTGGAACCCTGTGGCCTGGGAACATAACATGGGTGGATTCTGGAACCCTGAGGCCTGGGAACAAGACATGTGTTTAGATTGTGGAATACTGTGACCCGGGAACCTGACTGAGCCTTGGTTCTGGAACCCTATGTACTGGGATATGACTGAGGTTTTATTCTGGAACCCTGTAGCCTGGGAACATAACTGAGGATTGATTCAGGAACCCTGTGGCCTGGGAACATGACATGGGTGGATTCTGGAACCCTGAGGCCTGGGAACATGACATCTGTTTAGATTGTGGAATACTGTGCCCCGGGTACCTGACTGAGCCTTGATTCTGGAACCCTGTGGACTGGGAACATGACTGAGGTTTTATTCCGGAACCCTGTAGCCTGCGAACATAACTGAGGATTGATTCTGGAACCCTGTGGCCTGGCCGCATGACATCGGTGGATTCTGGAACTCTGTGGCCTGGGAACCTGCGAACGGTTTGACTCTGGTACCCTGTGGCCTGGGAACATGTATGAGGTTTGATGATGGACACCTGTGGCCTGGCAACATGACTGAGGATTGATTCTGGAAGACTGTGGCCAGGGAACATGATATCTGGTTGATTCTGGAAACCTATGTCCTGGGAACAAGACTGAAGTTTGATTCTGCAACCCTGTGGCTTGGGAACATGACTGAGGTTTGTTTCTGGAAGCCTGTTCTCTGGGAACATGACTGAGGTTTGATTCTGGACACCTGTGTCCTGGGAACATGACTGAGGTTTGATTGTTGAAACCTGTGGCCTTCGAACATGACTCAGGTTGATTCTGGAACCATGTGTCCTGGGAATATGACTGAGGTTTGATTCTGGAAACCTTTGTCCTGGGAAAATGACTGAGGTTTCATTGTGGAAACATGTGGCCTGGGATCATGACTGAGGTTTGATGGTGGAACACTCTGGCCTGGCAAAATGACTGAGGCTTGATTCTGGAGCCCTGTTTACTGGGAACATGACTGAGGTTTGATGGCAGAAACCTGTGGACTGGCAACATGACTGAGGTTTGATTTGGAACCCTGTGCACGGGGACCATGACTGAGGCCTGATACTGGAACCCCGTGGCATGGGAAAATGACATTGGTTTGATTCTAGAGCCCTGTTTACTGGGAACATGACTGAGGTTTCATGGTTGAATCCTGTGGCCTGGCAACATGATTGAGGTTTGATAGTGGAACCCTCAGGCTTGGGAAAATGAGTGAGGCTTGATGGTGGAACACTGTGGCCTGGCAATATGCCTGAGGTTTGATGGTGGAACCCTGTGGCTTGGCAAGATGACTTAGGTTAGATTGTGGAACACTCTGACCTGGGAACATGACTGAGGCTTGATGGTGGAACCGTGGCCTGGCAACAGGACTGAGGTTTGATTGTGGAACCCTCTGGCCTGGGAATATGACTGAGGTTTAATTGTGGAACCCTGTGGCCTGGGAATATGACTGGGATTTGATTTCTGAAACCTGTGTCCAGGGAACATGCCTGAGGTTTTATTCTGGAACCCTGTGTCCTGGGAACACGACTGAGGTTTGATTCTGTAACCATGTGGCCTGGGAATATGACTGAGGTTTGATTCTGGAAACCATTGGCCTGGGAACATGACTGATGTTAGAATGTGGAATCCTGTGGCCTGGGAACATGACATCGGTTTGGATTCTGCTACCCTGTTGCCTGGGAACATGAAATCGGTTTGATTCTGTAAACCTGAGGTCTGGGAATATGACTGAGGTTTGATTGTGGTACCCTATGGCCTGGCAACATGACAGAGGTTTGATTCTGGATGCCTGTGGCCTGGGAACATGACTGAGGCATGATTCTGGAAACCTGTGGCCTGGGAACATGACATCTGTTTAGATTGTGGAATACTGTGCCCCGGGAACCTGACTGAGCCTTGGTTCTGGAACCCTGTGGACTGGGAAAATGACTGAGGTTTTATTCTGGAACCCTGTAGCCTGGGACCATAACTGAGGATTGATTCTGGAACCCTGTGGCCTGGGCACATGACAACGGTGGATTCTGGAACCCTGTGGACTAGGAACATGACTGAGGTTTTATTCTGGAACCTTGTAGCCTGGGAACATAACTGAGGATTGATTCTGGAACCCTGTGGCCTGGGAACATGACATGGGTGGATTCTGGAACCCTGAGGCCTGGTAACATGACATCTGTTTAGATTGTGGAATACTGTGCCCTGGGAACGTGACTGAGCCTTGGTTCTGGAACCCTGTGGACTGGGAACATGACTGACGTTTTATTCTGGAACCCTGTAGCCTGGGAACATAACTGAGGATTAATTCTGGAACCCTGTGGACTGGGAACATGACTGGGATTTGATTGCTGAAACCTGTGTCCAGGGAAAATGACTGAGGTTTTATTCTGGAACCCTGTGGCCTGGGAACACGACTGAGGTTTGATTCTGGAACCATGTGGCCTGGGAATATGACTTAGGTTTGATTCTGGAAACCATTGGCCTGGGAACATGACTGATGTTAGAGTGTGGAATCCTGTGCCCTGGGAACATGACATCGGTTTGGATTCTGGTACCCTGTTGCCTGGAAACATGAAATCGGTTTGATTCTGGAAACTTTAGGCCTGGGAATATGACTGAGGTTTGATGGTGGTACCCTATGGCCTGGCAATATGACTGAGGTTTGATTCTGGATCCCTGTGGCCTGGGAACATGACATCTGTTTAGATTGTGGAATACTGTGCCCCGGGAACCTGACTGAGCCTTGGTTCTGGACCCCTGTGGACTAGGAACATGACTGAGGTTTTATTCTGGAACCCTGTGTCCTGTTAACATGACATGGGTTGATTCTGGAACCCTGAGTCCTGGGAACATGAAATCTGTTTAGATTGTGGAATACTGTGGCCTGGGAACTTGACTGAGCCTTGGTTCTGGAAACCTGTGGACTGGGAATATGACTGAGGTTTTATTCTGGAGCCGTGTAGCCTGGGAACATAACTGAGGATTCACTTTGGAACCCTGTGGCCCAGGAACATGACATGGGTGGGTTCTGGAAACCTGAGGCCTTGGAACATGACATCTGTTTAGACTGTGGAATACTGTGGCCCGGGAACCTGACTGAGCCTTGGTTCTGGAACCCTGTGGACTGGGAACATGACTGAGGTTTTATTCTGGAACCCTGTAGCCTGGGAACAAGACTGAGGTTTGATTCTGGAACCCTGTGGCTTGGGAACATGACTGAGGTTTGTTTCTGGAAGCCAGTTCCCTGGGAACATGACTGAGGTTTGATTCTGGACACCTGTGTCCTGGGAACAAGACTGAGGTTTGATTCTGGAACCCTGTGGCCTGGGAACATGATTGAGGTTTGTTTCTGGAAGCCTGTTCCCTGGGAACATGACTGAGGTTTGATTCTGGACACCTGTGTCCTGGGAACATGACTGAGGTTTGATTGTTGAAACCTGTGGCCTGCGAACATGACTCAGGTTTGATTCTGGAACCATGTGTCCTGGGAATATGACTGAGGTATGATTCTGGAAACCTTTGTCCTGGGAGAATGACTGAGGTTTCATTGTGGAAACATGTGGCCTGGGATCATGACTGAGGTTTGATGGTGGAACACTCTGGCCTGGCAAAATGACTGAGGCTTGATTCTGGAACCCTGTGGCCTGGGAACTTGACTGAGGTTGGATGGCAGAAACCTGTGGACTGGCAACATGACTGAGGTTTGATTGTGTAACCCTGTGCACGGGGACCATGACTGAGGCCTGATACTGGAACCCCGTGGCGTGGGAACATGACATTGGTTTGATTCTGGAGCCCTGTTTACTGGGAACATGACTGAGGTTTCATGGTTGAATCCTGTGGCCTGGCAATATGACTTAGGTTTGATTGTGGAACACTCTGGCATGGGAACATGACTGAGGCTTGATGGTGGAACCATGGCCTGGCAACAGGACTGAGGTTTGATTGTGGAACGCTCTGGCCTGGGAATATGACTGAGGTTTAATTGTGGAACCCTGTGGCCTGGGAACATGACTGGGATTTTATTTCTGAAACCTGTGTCCAGGGAACATGACTGAGGTTTTTTTCTGGAAACCTGTGTCTTGGGAACACGACTGAGTTTTTATTCTGGAACCATGTGGCCTGGGAATATGAGTGAGGTTTGATTCTGGAAACCATTGGCCTGGGAACATGACTGATGTTAGAGTGTGCAATCCTGAGGCCTGGGAACATGACATCGGTTTGGATTCTGGTACCCTGTTGCCTGGGAACACGAAATCGGTTTGATTCCGGAAATTTGAGGCCTGGCAACATGACTGAGGTTTGATTCTGGATCTCTGTGGACTGGGAAAATGACTGAGGCGTGATTCTGAAGACCTGTGGCCTGGAAACATGAAATCTGTTTAGATTGTGGAATACTTTGGCCCGGGAACCTGACTGAGCCTTGGTTCTGGAACACTGTGCACTAGGAACATGACTGAGGATTTATTCTGGAACCCTGTAGCCTGGGAACATAACTGAGGATTGATTCTGGAACCCTGTGGCCTGGGAACATAACATGAGTGGATTCTGGAACCCTGAGGCCTGGGAACAAGACATCTGTTTAGATTGTGGAATACTGTGACCCGGGAACCTGACTGAGCCTTGGTTCTGGAACCCTATGTATTGGGAATATGACTGAGGTTTTATTCTGGAACCCTGTAGCCTGGGAACATAACTGAGGATTGATTCTGGAACCCTGTGGCCTGGCCGCATGACATCGGTGGATTCTGGAACTCTGTGGCCTGGGAACCTGCGAACGGTTTGACTCTGGTACCCTGTGGCCTGGGAACATGTCTGACGTTTGATGGTGGAAACCTGTGGCCTGGCAACATGACTGAGGATTGATTCTGGAAGACTGTGGCCAGGGAACATGATATCTGGTTGATTCTGGAAACCTGTGTCCTGGGAACAAGACTGAAGTTTGATTCTGGAACCCTGTGGCCTGGGAACATGACTGAGGTTTGTTTCTGGAAGCCTGTTCCCTGGGAACATGACTGCGGTTTGATTCTGGACACCTGTGTCCTGGGAACAAGACTGAGGTTTGATTCTGCAACCCTGTGGCTTGGGAACATGACTGAGGTTTGTTTCTGGAAGTCTGTTCTCTGGGAACATGACTGAGGTTTGATTCTGGACACCTGTGTCCTGGGAACATGACTGAGGTTTGATTGTTGAAACCTGTGGCCTTCGAACATGACTCAGGTTGATTCTGGAACCATGTGTCCTGGGAATATGACTGAGGTTTGATTCTGGAAACCTTTGTCCTGGGAAAATGACTGAGGTTTCATTGTGGAAACATGTGGCCTGGGATCATGACTGACCTGTGATGGTGGAACACTCTGGCCTGGCAAAATGACTGAGGCTTGATTCTGGAGCCCTGTTTACTGGGAACATGACTGAGGTTTGATGGCAGAAACCTGTGGACTGGCAATATGACTGAGGTTTGATTTGGAACCCTGTGCATGGGGACCATGACTGAGGCCTGATACTGGAACCCCGTGGCATGGGAACATGACATTGGTTTGATTCTGGAACCCTGTTTACTGGGAACATGACTGAGGTTTCATGGTTGAATCCTGTGGCCTGGCAACATGATTGAGGTTTGATAGTGGAACCCTCAGGCTTGGGAACATGAGTGAGGCTTGATGGTGGAACCCTGTGGCCTGGGAATATGACTGAGGTTTAATTGTGGAACCCTGTGGCCTGGGAACATGACTGGGATTTGATTTCTGAAACCTGTGTCCAGGGCACATGACTGAGGTTTTTTTCTGGAAGCCTGTGGCCTGAGAACACGACTGCGGTTTGATTCTGTAACCATGTGGCCTGGGAACATGATTGAGGTTTGTTTCTGGAAGCCTGTTCCCTGGGAACATGACTGAGGTTTGATTCTGGACACCTGTGTCCTGGGAACATGACTGAGGTTTGATTGTTGAAACCTGTGGCCTGCGAACATGACTCAGGTTTGATTCTGGAACCATGTGTCCTGGGAATATGACTGAGGTATGATTCTGGAAACCTTTGTCCTGGGAAAATGACTGAGGTTTCATTGTGGAAACATGTGGCCTGGGATCATGACTGAGGTTTGATGGTGGAACACTCTGGCCTGCCAAAATGACTGAGGCTTGATTCTGGAACCCTGTGGCCTGGGAACTTGACTGAGGTTGGATGGCAGAAACCTGTGGACTGGCAACATGACTGAGGTTTGATTGTGTAACCCTGTGCACGGGGACCATGACTGAGGCCTGATACTGGAACCCCGTGGCGTGGGAACATGACATTGGTTTGATTCTGGAGCCCTGTTTACTGGGAACATGACTGAGGTTTCATGGTTGAATCCTGTGGCCTGGCAATATGACTTAGGTTTGATTGTGGAACACTCTGGCCTGGGAACATGACTGAGGCTTGATGGTGGAACCGTGGCCTGGCAACAGGACTGAGGTTTGATTGTGGAACGCTCTGGCCTGGGAATATGACTGAGGTTTAATTGTGGAACCCTGTGGCCTGGGAACATGACTGGGATTTGATTTCTGAAACCTGTGTCCAGGGAACATGACTGAGGTTTTATTCTGGAAACCTGTGTCTTGGGAACACGACTGAGTTTTTATTCTGGAACCATGTGGCCTGGGAATATGAGTCAGGTTTGATTCTGGAAACCATTGGCCTGGGAACATGACTGATGTTAGAGTGTGCAATCCTGAGGCCTGGGAACATGACATCGGTTTGGATTCTGGTACCCTGTTGCCTGGGAACACGAAATCGGTTTGATTCCGGAAATTTGAGGCCTGGCAACATGACTGAGGTTTGATTCTGGATCTCTGTGGACTGGGAAAATGACTGAGGCGTGATTCTGAAGACCTGTGGCCTGGAAACATGAAATCTGTTTAGATTGTGGAATACTTTGGCCCGGGAACCTGACTGAGCCTTGGTTCTGGAACACTGTGCACTAGGAACATGACTGAGGATTTATTCTGGAACCCTGTAGCCTGGGAACATAACTGAGGATTGATTCTGGAACCCTGTGGCCTGGGAACATAACATGAGTGGATTCTGGAACCCTGAGGCCTGGAAACAAGACATCTGTTTAGATTGTGGAATACTATGTCCCGGGAACCTGACTGAGCCTTGGTTCTGGAACCCTATGTACTGGGAATATGACTGAGGTTTTATTCTGGAACCCTGTAGCCTGGGAACATAACTGAGGATTGATTCTGGAACCCTGTGGCCTGGGCACATGACAACGGTGGATTCTGGAACTCTGTGGCCTGGGAACCTGCGAACGGTTTGACTCTGGTACCCTGTGGCCTGGGAACATGTCTGAGGTTTGATGGTGGAAACCTGTGGCCTGGCAACATGACTGAGGATTGATTCTGGAAGACTGTGGCCAGGGAACATGATATCTGGTTGATTCTGGAAACCTGTGTCCTGGGAACAAGACTGAAGTTTGATTCTGGAAACCTGTGGCCTGGGAACATGACTGAGGTTTGTTTCTGGAAGCCTGTTCCCTGGGAACATGACTGAGGTTTGATTCTGGACACCTGTGTCCTGGGAACATGACTGAGGTTTGATTGTTGAAACCTGTGGCCTGGGAACATGACATCGGTGGATTCTGGAACACTGTGGACTGTGAACCTGCGAACGGTTTGACTCTGGAACCCAGTGGCCTGGGAACACGAAATCGGTTTGATTCCGGAAATCTGAGGCCTGGCAACATGACTGAGGTTTGATTCTGGATCTCTGTGGCCTGGGAAAATGACTGAGGCGTGATTCTGAAGAACTGTGGCCTGGAAACATGACATCTGTTTAGATTGTGGAATACTTTGGCCCGGGAACCTGACTGAGCCTTGGTTCTGGAACACTATGCACTAGGAACATGACTGAGGTTTTATTCTGGAACCCTGTAGCCTGGGAACATAACTGAGGATTGATTCTGGAACCCTGTTGCCTGGGAACATAACATGGGTGGATTCTGGAACCCTGAGGCCTGGGAACAAGACATCTGTTTAGATTGTGGAATACTGTGACCCGGGAACCTGACTGAGCCTTGGTTCTGGAACACTATGCACTAGGAACATGACTGAGGTTTTATTCTGGAACCCTGTAGCCTGGGAACATAACTGAGGACTGATTCTGGAACCCTGTGGCCTGGGAACATGACATGGGTGGATTCTGGAACCCTGAGGCCTGGGAACATGACATCTGTTTAGATTGTGGAATACTGTGCCCCGGGTACCTGACTGAGCCTTGATTCTGGAACCCTGTGGACTGGGAACATGACTGAGGTTTTATTCCGGAACCCTGTAGCCTGCGAACATAACTGAGGATTGATTCTGGAACCCTGTGGCCTGGCCGCATGACATCGGTGGATTCTGGAACTCTGTGGCCTGGGAACCTGCGAACGGTTTGACTCTGGTACCCTGTGGCCTGGGAACATGTATGAGGTTTGATGGTGGAAACCTGTGGCCTGGCAACATGACTGAGGATTGATTCTGGAAGACTGTGGCCAGGGAACATGATATCTGGTTGATTCTGGAAACCTGTGTCCTGGGAACAAGACTGAAGTTTGATTCTGGAACCCTGTGGCCTGGGAACATGACTGAGGTTTGTTTCTGGAAGCCTGTTCCCTGGGAACATGACTGCGGTTTGATTCTGGACACCTGTGTCCTGGGAACAAGACTGAGGTTTGATTCTGCCACCCTGTGGCTTGGGAACATGACTGAGGTTTGTTTCTGGAAGCCTGTTCTCTGGGAACATGACTGAGGTTTGATTCTGGACACCTGTGTCCTGGGAACATGACTGAGGTTTGATTGTTGAAACCTGTGGCCTTCGAACATGACTCAGGTTGATTCTGGAACCATGTGTCCTGGGAATATGACTGAGGTTTGATTCTGGAAACCTTTGTCCTGGGAAAATGACTGAGGTTTCATTGTGGAAACATGTGGCCTGGGATCATGACTGACCTTTGATGGTGGAACACTCTGGCCTGGCAAAATGACTGAGGCTTGATTCTGGAGCCCTGTTTACTGGGAACATGACTGAGGTTTGATGGCAGAAACCTGTGGACTGGCAACATGACTGAGGTTTGATTTGGAACCCTGTGCACGGGGACCATGACTGAGGCCTGATACTGGAACCCCGTGGCATGGGAACATGACATTGGTTTGATTCTGGAACCCTGCTTACTGGGAACATGACTGAGGTTTCATGGTTGAATACTGTGGCCTGGCAACATGATTGAGGTTTGATAGTGGAACCCTCAGGCTTGGGAACATGAGTGAGGCTTGATGGTGGAACCCTGTGGCCTGGCAATATGCCTGAGGTTTGATGGTGGAAGCCTGTGCCTTGGCAAGATGACTTAGGTTTGATTGTGGAACACTCTGGCCTGGGAACATGACTGAGGCTTGATGGTGGAACCTTGGCCTGGCCACAGGACTGAGGTTTGATTGTGGAACCCTCTGGCCTGGGAATATGACTGAGGTTTAATTGTGGAACCCTGTGGCCTGGGAACATGACAGGGATTTGATTTCTGAAACCTGTGTCCAGGGCACATGACTGAGGTTTTATTCTGGAAGCCTGTGGCCTGAGAACACGACTGAGGTTTGATTCTGTAACCATGTGGCCTGGGAATATGACTGAGGTTTGATTCTGGAAACCATTGGCCTGGGAACATGACTGATGTTAGAGTGTGGAATCCTATGCCCTGGGAACATGACATCGGTTTGCATTCTGGTACCCTGTTGCCTGGAAACATGAAATCGGTTTGATTCTGGAAACCTTAGGCCTGGGAATATGACTGAGGTTTGATGGTGGTACCCTATGGCCTGGCAACATGACTGAGATTTGATTCTGGATCCCTGTGGCCTGGGAACATGACATCTGTTTAGATTGTGGAATACTGTGCCCCGGGAACCTGACTGAGCCTTGGTTCTGGAACCCTGTGGACTGGGAACATGACTGAGGTTTTATTCTGGAACCCTGTGTCCTGGGAACATGACATGGGTGGATTCTGGAAACCTGAGGCCTTGGAACATGACATCTGTTTAGATTGTGGAATACTGTGGCCCGGGAACCTGACTGAGCCTTGGTTCTGGAACCCTGTGGGCTGGGAACATGACTGAGTTTTTATTCTGGAACCCTGTAGCCTGGGAACATAACAGGATTGATTCTGGAACCCTGTGGCCTGGGCACATGACAACGGTGGATTCTGGAACCCTGTGGACTAGGAACATGACTGAGGTTTTATTCTGGAACCTTGTAGCCTGGGAACATAACTGAGGATTGATTCTGGAACCCTGTGGCCTGGGAACATGACATGGGTGGATTCTGGAACCCTGAGGCCTGGGAACATGACATCTGTTTAGATTGTGGAATACTGTGCCCTGGGAACGTGACTGAGCCTTGGTTCCTGAACCCTGTGGACTGGGAACATGACTGAGGTTTTATTCCGGAACCCTGTAGCCTGCGAACATAACTGAGCATTGATTCTGGAACCCTGTGGCCTGGCAGCATGACATCGGTGGATTCTGGAACTCTGTGGCCTGGGAAACTGCGAACGGTTTGACTCCGGTACCCTGTGGCCTGGTAACATGACTGAGGCTTGATGGTGGAACCGTGGCCTGGCAACAGGAGTGAGGTTTGATTGTGGAACCCTCTGGCCTGGGAATATGAATGAGGTTTAATTGTGGAACCCTGTGGCCTGGGAACATGACTGGGATTTGATTTCTGAAACCTGTGTCCAGGGCACATGACTGAGGTTTTATTCTGGAACCCTGTGTCCTGGGAACACGACTGAGGTTTGATTCTGTAACCATGTGGCCTGGGAATATGACTGAGGCTTGATTCTGGAAACCATTGGCCTGGGAACATGACTGATGTTAGAGTGTGGAATCCTGTGCCCTGAAAACATGACATCGGTTTGGATTCTGGTACCCTGTTGCCTGGAAACATGAAATCGGTTTGATTCTGGAAACCTTAGGCCTGGGAATATGACTGAGGTTTGATGGTGGTACCCTATGGCCTGGCAACATGACTGAGGTTTGATTCTGGATCCCTGTGGCCTGGGAACATGACATCTGTTTAGATTGTGGAATACTGTGCCCCGGGAACCTGACTGAGCCTTGGTTCTGGAACCCTGTGGACTGGGAACATGACTGAGGTTTTATTCTGGAACCATGTGTCCTGGCAACATGACTTGCGTGGATTCTGGAACCTTGAGGCCTGGGAACATAAAATCTGTTTATATGGTGGAATACTGTGGCCTGGGAACTTGACTGAGCCTTGGTTCTGGAAACCTGTGGACTGGGAATATGACTGAGGTTTTATTCTGGAGCCGTGTAGCCTGGAAACATAACTGAGGATTCACTTTGAAACCCTGTGGCCCAGGAACATTACATGGGTGGATTCTGGAAACCTGAGGCCTTGGAACATGACATCTGTTTAGATTGTGGAATACTGTGGCCCGGGAAACTGACTGAGCCTTGGATCTGGAACCCTGTGGACTGGGAACATGACTGAGGTTGTATTCTGGAGCCCTGTAGCCTGGGAACATAACTGAGGATTGATTCTGGAACCCTGTGTCCTGGGAACATGACATCGGTGGATTCTGGAACACTGCGGCCTGGGAAACTGCGAACGGTTTGACTCTAGAACCCTGTGGCCTGGGAACATGTCTGAGGTTTGGTGGTGGAAACCTGTGGCCTGGCAAAATGACTGAGGTTTGATTCTGAAAGACTATGGCCAGGGAACATGATATCGGGTTGATTCTGGAAACCTGTGTCCTGGGAACAAGACTGAAGTTTGATTCTGGAACCCTGTTGCCTGGGAACATGACTGACGTTTGTTTCTGGAAGCCTGTTCCCTTGGAATATGACTGAGGTTTGATTCTGGACACCTGTGTCCTGGAAACATGACTGGGATTTTATTTCTGAAACCTGTGTCCAGGGAAGATGACTGAGGTTTTATTCTGGACCACTGTGTCCTGGGAACATGACATGGGTGGATTCTGGAACCCTGAGGCCTGGGAACATGACATCTGTTTAGATTGTGGAATACTGTGCCCCGGGAACCTGACTGAGCCTTGGTTCTGGAACCCTGTAGACTGGGAACATAACTGACGATTGATTCTGGAACCCTGTGACCTGGGAACCTGCGAACGGTTTGACTCTGGTACCCTGTGGCCTGGGAACATGTCTGAGGTTTGATGGTGAAAACCTGTGGCCTGGCAACATGATTGAGGTTTGATTCTGGAAGACTGTGGCCAGGGAACATGATATCGGGTAGATTCTGGAAACCTGTGTCCTGGGAACAAGACTGAGGTTTGATTCTGGAACCCTGTGGCTTGGGAACATGACTGAGGTTTGTTTCTGGAAGCCAGTTCCCTGGGAACATGACTTAGGTTTGATTCTGGACACCTGTGTCCTGGGAACAAGACTGAGGTTTGATTCTGGAACCCTGTGGCCTGGGAACATGACTGAGGTTTGTTTCTGGAAGCCTGTTCCCTGGGAACATGACTGAGGTTTGATTCTGGACACCTGTGTCCTGGGAACATGACTGAGGTTTGATTGTTGAAACCTGTGGCCTGGGAACATGACATCGGTGGATTCTGGAACACTGTGGACTGGGAACCTGCGAACGGTTTGACTCTGGAACCCTGTGGCCTAGGAACACGAAATCGGTTTGATTCCGGAAATCTGAGGCCTGGCAACATGACTGAGGTTTGATTCTGGATCTCTGTGGCCTGGGAAAATGACTGAGGCGTGATTCTGAAGAACTGTGGCCTGGAAACATGACATCTGTTTAGATTGTGGAATACTTTGGCCCGGGAACCTGACTGAGCCTTGGTTCTGGAACACTGTGCACTAGGAACATGACTGAGGTTTTATTCTGGAACCCTGTAGCCTGGGAACATAACTGAGGATTGATTCTGGAACCCTGTGGCCTGGGAACATAACATGGGTGGATTCTGGAACCCTGAGGCCTGGGAACAAGACATCTGTTTAGATTGTGGAATACTGTGACCCGGGAACCTGACTGAGCCTTGGTTCTGGAACCCTATGTACTGGGAATATGACTGAGGTTTTATTCTGGAACCCTGTAGCCTGGGAACATAACTGAGGACTGATTCTGGAACCCTGTGGCCTGGGAACATGACATGGGTGGATTCTGGAACCCTGAGGCCTGGGAACATGACATCTGTTTAGATTGTGGAATACTGTGCCCCGGGTACCTGACTGAGCCTTGATTCTGGAACCCTGTGGACTGGGAACATGACTGAGGTTTTATTCCGGAACCCTGTAGCCTGCGAACAAAACTGAGGATTGATTCTGGAACCCTGTGGCCTGGCCGCATGACATCGGTGGATTCTGGAACTCTGTGGCCTGGGAACCTGCGAACGGTTTGACTCTGGTACCCTGTGGCCTGGGAACATGTATGAGGTTTGATGGTGGAAACCTGTGGCCTGGCAACATGACTGAGGATTGATTCTGGAAGACTGTGGCCAGGGAACATGATATCTGGTTGATTCTGGAAACCTGTGTCCTGGGAACAAGACTGAAGTTTGATTCTGGAACCCTGTGGCCTGGGAACATGACTGAGGTTTGTTTCTGGAAGCCTGTTCCCTGGGAACATGACTGCGGTTTGATTCTGGACACCTGTGTCCTGGGAACAAGACTGAGGTTTGATTCTGCCACCCTGTGGCTTTGGAACATGACTGAGGTTTGTTTCTGGAAGCCTGTTCTCTGGGAACATGACTGAGGTTTGATTCTGGACACCTGTGTCCTGGGAACATGACTGAGGTTTGATTGTTGAAACCTGTGGCCTTCGAACATGACTCAGGTTGATTCTGGAACCATGTGTCCTGGGAATATGACTGAGGTTTGATTCTGGAAACCTTTGTCCTGGGAAAATGACTGAGGTTTCATTGTGGAAACATGTGGCCTGGGATCATGACTGACCTTTGATGGTGGAACACTCTGGCCTGGCAAAATGACTGAGGCTTGATTCTGGAGCCCTGTTTACTGGGAACATGACTAAGGTTTGATGGCAGAAACCTGTGGACTGGCAACATGACTGAGGTTTGATTTGGAACCCTGTGCACGGGGACCATGACTGAGGCCTGATACTGGAACCCCGTGGCATGGGAACATGACATTGGTTTGATTCTGGAACCCTGTTTACTGGGAACATGACTGAGGTTTCATGGTTGAATCCTGTGGCCTGGCAACATGATTGAGGTTTGATAGTGGAACCCTCAGGCTTGGGAACATGAGTGAGGCTTGATGGTGGAACCCTGTGGCCTGGCAATATGCCTGAGGTTTGATGGTGGAAGCCTGTGCCTTGGCAAGATGACTTAGGTTTGATTGTGGAACACTCTGGCCTGGGAACATGACTGAGGCTTGATGGTGGAACCTTGGCCTGGCCACAGGACTGAGGTTTGATTGTGGAACCCTCTGGCCTGGGAATATGACTGAGGTTTAATTGTGGAACCCTGTGGCCTGGGAACATGACTGGGATTTGATTTCTGAAACCTGTGTCCAGGGCACATGACTGAGGTTTTATTCTGGAAGCCTGTGGCCTGAGAAGACGACTGAGGTTTGATTCTGTAACCATGTGGCCTGGGAATATGACTGAGGTTTGATTCTGGAAACCATTGGCCTGGGAACATGACTGATGTTAGAGTGTGGAATCCTATGCCCTGGGAACATGGCATCGGTTTGCATTCTGGTACCCTGTTGCCTGGAAACATGAAATCGGTTTGATTCTGGAAACCTTAGGCCTGGGAATATGACTGAGGTTTGATGGTGGTACCCTATGGCCTGGCAACATGACTGAGATTTGATTCTGGATCCCTGTGGCCTGGGAACATGACATCTGTTTAGATTGTGGAATACTGTGCCCCGGGAACCTGACTGAGCCTTGGTTCTGGAACCCTGTGGACTGGGAACATGACTGAGGTTTTATTCTGGAACCCTGTGTCCTGGGAACATGACATGGGTGGATTCTGGAAACCTGAGGCCTTGGAACATGACATCTGTTTAGATTGTGGAATACTGTGGCCCGGGAACCTGACTGAGCCTTGGTTCTGGAACCCTGTGGGCTGGGAACATGAATGAGTTTTTATTCTGGAACCCTGTAGCCTGGGAACATAACTGAGGATTGATTCTGGAACCCTGTGGCCTGGGCACATGACAACGGTGGATTCTGGAACCCTGTGGACTAAGAACATGACTGAGGTTTTATTCTGGAACCTTGTAGCCTGGGAACATAACTGAGGATTGATTCTGGAACCCTGTGGCCTGGGAACATGACATGGGTGGATTCTGGAACCCTGAGGCCTGGGAACATGACATCTGTTTAGATTGTGGAATACTGTGCCCTGGGAACGTGACTGAGCCTTGGTTCCTGAACCCTGTGGACTGGGAACATGACTGAGGTTTTATTCCGGAACCCTGTAGCCTGCGAACATAACTGAGCATTGATTCTGGAACCCTGTGGCCTGGCAGCATGACATCGGTGGATTCTGGAACTCTGTGGCCTGGGAAACTGCGAACGGTTTGACTCTGGTACCCTGTGGCCTGGTAACATGACTGAGGCTTGATGGTGGAACCGTGGCCTGGCAACAGGAGTGAGGTTTGATTGTGGAACCCTCTGGCCTGGGAATATGAATGAGGTTTAATTGTGGAACCCTGTGGCCTGGGAACATGACTGGGATTTGATTTCTGAAACCTGTGTCCAGGGCACATGACTGAGGTTTTATTCTGGAACCCTGTGTCCTGGGAACACGACTGAGGTTTGATTCTGTAACCATGTGGCCTGGGAATATGACTGAGGTTTGATTCTGGAAACCATTGGCCTGGGAACATGACTGATGTTAGAGTGTGGAATCCTGTGCCCTGAAAACATGACATCGGTTTGGATTCTGGTACCCTGTTGCCTGGAAACATGAAATCGGTTTGATTCTGGAAACCTTAGGCCTGGGAATATGACTGAGGTTTGATGGTGGTACCCTATGGCCTGGCAACATGACTGAGGTTTGATTCTGGATCCCTGTGGCCTGGGAACATGACATCTGTTTAGATTGTGGAATACTGTGCCCCGGGAACCTGACTGAGCCTTGGTTCTGGAACCCTGTGGACTGGGAACATGACTGAGGTTTTATTCTGGAACCATGTGTCCTGGCAACATGACTTGCGTGGATTCTGGAACCTTGAGGCCTGGGAACATAAAATCTGTTTATATGGTGGAATACTGTGGCCTGGGAACTTGACTGAGCCTTGGTTCTGGAAACCTGTGGACTGGGAATATGACTGAGGTTTTATTCTGGAGCCGTGTAGCCTGGAAACATAACTGAGGATTCACTTTGAAACCCTGTGGCCCAGGAACATTACATGGGTGGATTCTGGAAACCTGAGGCCTTGGAACATGACATCTGTTTAGATTGTGGAATACTGTGGCCCGGGAAACTGACTGAGCCTTGGATCTGGAACCCTGTGGACTGGGAACATGACTGAGGTTGTATTCTGGAGCCCTGTAGTCTGGGAACATAACTGAGGATTGATTCTGGAACCCTGTGTCCTGGGAACATGACATCGGTGGATTCTGGAACACTGCGGCCTGGGAAACTGCGAACGGTTTGACTCTAGAACCCTGTGGCCTGGGAACATGTCTGAGGTTTGGTGGTGGAAACCTGTGGCCTGGCAAAATGACTGAGGTTTGATTCTGAAAGACTATGGCCAGGGAACATGATATCGGGTTGATTCTGGAAACCTGTGTCCTGGGAACAAGACTGAAGTTTGATTCTGGAACCCTGTTGCCTGGGAACATGACTGACGTTTGTTTCTGGAAGCCTGTTCCCTTGGAATATGACTGAGGTTTGATTCTGGACACCTGTGTCCTGGAAACATGACTGGGATTTTATTTCTGAAACCTGTGTCCAGGGAAGATGACTGAGGTTTTATTCTGGACCACTGTGTCCTGGGAACATGACATGGGTGGATTCTGGAACCCTGAGGCCTGGGAACATGACATCTGTTTAGATTGTGGAATACTGTGCCCCGGGAACCTGACTGAGCCTTGGTTCTGGAACCCTGTAGACTGGGAACATAACTGACGATTGATTCTGGAACCCTGTGACCTGGGAACCTGCGAACGGTTTGACTCTGGTACCCTGTGGCCTGGGAACATGTCTGAGGTTTGATGGTGAAAACCTGTGGCCTGGCAACATGATTGAGGTTTGATTCTGGAAGACTGTGGCCAGGGAACATGATATCGGGTAGATTCTGGAAACCTGTGTCCTGGGAACAAGACTGAGGTTTGATTCTGGAACCCTGTGGCTTGGGAACATGACTGAGGTTTGTTTCTGGAAGCCAGTTCCCTGGGAACATGACTTAGGTTTGATTCTGGACACCTGTGTCCTGGGAACAAGACTGAGGTTTGATTCTGGAACCCTGTGGCCTGGGAACATGACTGAGGTTTGTTTCTGGAAGCCTGTTCCCTGGGAACATGACTGAGGTTTGATTCTGGACACCTGTGTCCTGGGAACATGACTGAGGTTTGATTGTTGAAACCTGTGGCCTGGGAACATGACATCGGTGGATTCTGGAACACTGTGGACTGGGAACCTGCGAACGGTTTGACTCTGGAACCCTGTGGCCTGGGAACACGAAATCGGTTTGATTCCGGAAATCTGAGGCCTGGCAACATGACTGAGGTTTGATTCTGGATCTCTGTGGCCTGGGAAAATGACTGAGGCGTGATTCTGAAGAACTGTGGCCTGGAAACATGACATCTGTTTAGATTGTGGAATACTTTGGCCCGGGAACCTGACTGAGCCTTGGTTCTGGAACACTGTGCACTAGGAACATGACTGAGGTTTTATTCTGGAACCCTGTAGCCTGGGAACATAACTGAGGATTGATTCTGGAACCCTGTGGCCTGGGAACATAACATGGGTGGATTCTGGAACCCTGAGGCCTGGGAACAAGACATCTGTTTAGATTGTGGAATACTGTGACCCGGGAACCTGACTGAGCCTTGGTTCTGGAACCCTATGTACTGGGAATATGACTGAGGTTTTATTCTGGAACCCTGTAGCCTGGGAACATAACTGAGGACTGATTCTGGAACCCTGTGGCCTGGGAACATGACATGGGTGGATTCTGGAACCCTGAGGCCTGGGAACATGACATCTGTTTAGATTGTGGAATACTGTGCCCCGGGTACCTGACTGAGCCTTGATTCTGGAACCCTGTGGACTGGGAACATGACTGAGGTTTTATTCCGGAACCCTGTAGCCTGCGAACAAAACTGAGGATTGATTCTGGAACCCTGTGGCCTGGCCGCATGACATCGGTGGATTCTGGAACTCTGTGGCCTGGGAACCTGCGAACGGTTTGACTCTGGTACCCTGTGGCCTGGGAACATGTATGAGGTTTGATGGTGGAAACCTGTGGCCTGGCAACATGACTGAGGATTGATTCTGGAAGACTGTGGCCAGGGAACATGATATCTGGTTGATTCTGGAAACCTGTGTCCTGGGAACAAGACTGAAGTTTGATTCTGGAACCCTGTGGCCTGGGAACATGACTGAGGTTTGTTTCTGGAAGCCTGTTCCCTGGGAACATGACTGCGGTTTGATTCTGGACACCTGTGTCCTGGGAACAAGACTGAGGTTTGATTCTGCCACCCTGTGGCTTGGGAACATGACTGAGGTTTGTTTCTGGAAGGCTGTTCTCTGGGAACATGACTGAGGTTTGATTCTGGACACCTGTGTCCTGGGAACATGACTGAGGTTTGATTGTTGAAACCTGTGGCCTTCGAACATGACTCAGGTTGATTCTGGAACCATGTGTCCTGGGAATATGACTGAGGTTTGATTCTGGAAACCTTTGTCCTGGGAAAATGACTGAGGTTTCATTGTGGAAACATGTGGCCTGGGATCATGACTGACCTTTGATGGTGGAACACTCTGGCCTGGCAAAATGACTGAGGCTTGATTCTGGAGCCCTGTTTACTGGGAACATGACTAAGGTTTGATGGCAGAAACCTGTGGACTGGCAACATGACTGAGGTTTGATTTGGAACCCTGTGCACGGGGACCATGACTGAGGCCTGATACTGGAACCCCGTGGCATGGGAACATGACATTGGTTTGATTCTGGAACCCTGTTTACTGGGAACATGACTGAGGTTTCATGGTTGAATCCTGTGGCCTGGCAACATGATTGAGGTTTGATAGTGGAACCCTCAGGCTTGGGAACATGAGTGAGGCTTGATGGTGGAACCCTGTGGCCTGGCAATATGCCTGAGGTTTGATGGTGGAAGCCTGTGCCTTGGCAAGATGACTTAGGTTTGATTGTGGAACACTCTGGCCTGGGAACATGACTGAGGCTTGATGGTGGAACCTTGGCCTGGCCACAGGACTGAGGTTTGATTGTGGAACCCTCTGGCCTGGGAATATGACTGAGGTTTAATTGTGGAACCCTGTGGCCTGGGAACATGACTGGGATTTGATTTCTGAAACCTGTGTCCAGGGCACATGACTGAGGTTTTATTCTGGAAGCCTGTGGCCTGAGAAGACGACTGAGGTTTGATTCTGTAACCATGTGGCCTGGGAATATGACTGAGGTTTGATTCTGGAAACCATTGGCCTGGGAACATGACTGATGTTAGAGTGTGGAATCCTATGCCCTGGGAACATGGCATCGGTTTGCATTCTGGTACCCTGTTGCCTGGAAACATGAAATCGGTTTGATTCTGGAAACCTTAGGCCTGGGAATATGACTGAGGTTTGATGGTGGTACCCTATGGCCTGGCAACATGACTGAGATTTGATTTTGGATCCCTGTGGCCTGGGAACATGACATCTGTTTAGATTGTGGAATACTGTGCCCCGGGAACCTGACTGAGCCTTGGTTCTGGAACCCTGTGGACTGGGAACATGACTGAGGTTTTATTCTGGAACCCTGTGTCCTGGGAACATGACATGGGTGGATTCTGGAAACCTGAGGCCTTGGAACATGACATCTGTTTAGATTGTGGAATACTGTGGCCCGGGAACCTGACTGAGCCTTGGTTCTGGAACCCTGTGGGCTGGGAACATGACTGAGTTTTTATTCTGGAACCCTGTAGCCTGGGAACATAACTGAGGATTGATTCTGGAACCCTGTGGCCTGGGCACATGACAACGGTGGATTCTGGAACCCTGTGGACTAAGAACATGACTGAGGTTTTATTCTGGAACCTTGTAGCCTGGGAACATAACTGAGGATTGATTCTGGAACCCTGTGGCCTGGGAACATGACATGGGTGGATTCTGGAACCCTGAGGCCTGGGAACATGACATCTGTTTAGATTGTGGAATACTGTGCCCCGGGAACGTGACTGAGCCTTGGTTCCTGAACCCTGTGGACTGGGAACATGACTGAGGTTTTATTCCGGAACCCTGTAGCCTGCGAACATAACTGAGCATTGATTCTGGAACCCTGTGGCCTGGCAGCATGACATCGGTGGATTCTGGAACTCTGTGGCCTGGGAAACTGCGAACGGTTTGACTCTGGTACCCTGTGGCCTGGTAACATGACTGAGGCTTGATGGTGGAACCGTGGCCTGGCAACAGGAGTGAGGTTTGATTGTGGAACCCTCTGGCCTGGGAATATGAATGAGGTTTAATTGTGGAACCCTGTGGCCTGGGAACATGACTGGGATTTGATTTCTGAAACCTGTGTCCAGGGCACATGACTGAGGTTTTATTCTGGAACCCTGTGTCCTGGGAACACGACTGAGGTTTGATTCTGTAACCATGTGGCCTGGGAATATGACTGAGGTTTGATTCTGGAAACCATTGGCCTGGGAACATGACTGATGTTAGAGTGTGGAATCCTGTGCCCTGAAAACATGACATCGGTTTGGATTCTGGTACCCTGTTGCCTGGAAACATGAAATCGGTTTGATTCTGGAAACCTTAGGCCTGGGAATATGACTGAGGTTTGATGGTGGTACCCTATGGCCTGGCAACATGACTGAGGTTTGATTCTGGATCCCTGTGGCCTGGGAACATGACATCTGTTTAGATTGTGGAATACTGTGCCCCGGGAACCTGACTGAGCCTTGGTTCTGGAACCCTGTGGACTGGGAACATGACTGAGGTTTTATTCTGGAACCATGTGTCCTGGCAACATGACTTGCGTGGATTCTGGAACCTTGAGGCCTGGGAACATAAAATCTGTTTATATGGTGGAATACTGTGGCCTGGGAACTTGACTGAGCCTTGGTTCTGGAAACCTGTGGACTGGGAATATGACTGAGGTTTTATTCTGGAGCCGTGTAGCCTGGAAACATAACTGAGGATTCACTTTGAAACCCTGTGGCCCAGGAACATTACATGGGTGGATTCTGGAAACCTGAGGCCTTGGAACATGACATCTGTTTAGATTGTGGAATACTGTGGCCCGGGAAACTGACTGAGCCTTGGATCTGGAACCCTGTGGACTGGGAACATGACTGAGGTTGTATTCTGGAGCCCTGTAGCCTGGGAACATAACTGAGGATTGATTCTGGAACCCTGTGTCCTGGGAACATGACATCGGTGGATTCTGGAACACTGCGGCCTGGGAAACTGCGAACGGTTTGACTCTAGAACCCTGTGGCCTGGGAACATGTCTGAGGTTTGGTGGTGGAAACCTGTGGCCTGGCAAAATGACTGAGGTTTGATTCTGAAAGACTATGGCCAGGGAACATGATATCGGGTTGATTCTGGAAACCTGTGTCCTGGGAACAAGACTGAAGTTTGATTCTGGAACCCTGTTGCCTGGGAACATGACTGACGTTTGTTTCTGGAAGCCTGTTCCCTTGGAATATGACTGAGGTTTGATTCTGGACACCTGTGTCCTGGAAACATGACTGGGATTTTATTTCTGAAACCTGTGTCCAGGGAAGATGACTGAGGTTTTATTCTGGACCACTGTGTCCTGGGAACATGACATGGGTGGATTCTGGAACCCTGAGGCCTGGGAACATGACATCTGTTTAGATTGTGGAATACTGTGCCCCGGGAACCTGACTGAGCCTTGGTTCTGGAACCCTGTAGACTGGGAACATAACTGACGATTGATTCTGGAACCCTGTGACCTGGGAACCTGCGAACGGTTTGACTCTGGTACCCTGTGGCCTGGGAACATGTCTGAGGTTTGATGGTGAAAACCTGTGGCCTGGCAACATGATTGAGGTTTGATTCTGGAAGACTGTGGCCAGGGAACATGATATCGGGTAGATTCTGGAAACCTGTGTCCTGGGAACAAGACTGAGGTTTGATTCTGGAACCCTGTGGCTTGGGAACATGACTGAGGTTTGTTTCTGGAAGCCAGTTCCCTGGGAACATGACTTAGGTTTGATTCTGGACACCTGTGTCCTGGGAACAAGACTGAGGTTTGATTCTGGAACCCTGTGGCCTGGGAACATGACTGAGGTTTGTTTCTGGAAGCCTGTTCCCTGGGAACATGACTGAGGTTTGATTCTGGACACCTGTGTCCTGGGAACATGACTGAGGTTTGATTGTTGAAACCTGTGGCCTGGGAACATGACATCGGTGGATTCTGGAACACTGTGGACTGGGAACCTGCGAACGGTTTGACTCTGGAACCCTGTGGCCTGGGAACACGAAATCGGTTTGATTCCGGAAATCTGAGGCCTGGCAACATGACTGAGGTTTGATTCTGGATCTCTGTGGCCTGGGAAAATGACTGAGGCGTGATTCTGAAGAACTGTGGCCTGGAAACATGACATCTGTTTAGATTGTGGAATACTTTGGCCCGGGAACCTGACTGAGCCTTGGTTCTGGAACACTGTGCACTAGGAACATGACTGAGGTTTTATTCTGGAACCCTGTAGCCTGGGAACATAACTGAGGATTGATTCTGGAACCCTGTGGCCTGGGAACATAACATGGGTGGATTCTGGAACCCTGAGGCCTGGGAACAAGACATCTGTTTAGATTGTGGAATACTGTGACCCGGGAACCTGACTGAGCCTTGGTTCTGGAACCCTATGTACTGGGAATATGACTGAGGTTTTATTCTGGAACCCTGTAGCCTGGGAACATAACTGAGGACTGATTCTGGAACCCTGTGGCCTGGGAACATGACATGGGTGGATTCTGGAACCCTGAGGCCTGGGAACATGACATCTGTTTAGATTGTGGAATACTGTGCCCCGGGTACCTGACTGAGCCTTGATTCTGGAACCCTGTGGACTGGGAACATGACTGAGGTTTTATTCCGGAACCCTGTAGCCTGCGAACAAAACTGAGGATTGATTCTGGAACCCTGTGGCCTGGCCGCATGACATCGGTGGATTCTGGAACTCTGTGGCCTGGGAACCTGCGAACGGTTTGACTCTGGTACCCTGTGGCCTGGGAACATGTATGAGGTTTGATGGTGGAAACCTGTGGCCTGGCAACATGACTGAGGATTGATTCTGGAAGACTGTGGCCAGGGAACATGATATCTGGTTGATTCTGGAAACCTGTGTCCTGGGAACAAGACTGAAGTTTGATTCTGGAACCCTGTGGCCTGGGAACATGACTGAGGTTTGTTTCTGGAAGCCTGTTCCCTGGGAACATGACTGCGGTTTGATTCTGGACACCTGTGTCCTGGGAACAAGACTGAGGTTTGATTCTGCCACCCTGTGGCTTGGGAACATGACTGAGGTTTGTTTCTGGAAGGCTGTTCTCTGGGAACATGACTGAGGTTTGATTCTGGACACCTGTGTCCTGGGAACATGACTGAGGTTTGATTGTTGAAACCTGTGGCCTTCGAACATGACTCAGGTTGA